>NC_137815.1:2678953-2856453 GCF_963921795.1 Nannobrachium achirus
CAGAAGTGGGGTGTGTGTGCATGTGTGTAGCCTATGTGTGTGGAAAGTACCGGATCCATAGAGTGGGCGGGCTTTAACACACTGCCCATATTTTTGAGCCGATTGTGCTGTTGCCGACCATTTTTTGCGCTCGCCGACAAAAACGGTGATCTGACTCGAGATCGGGCTTTGCTCGCTGATCGTTTTGCTCGCTGTGTATGAAAGGCTCTGAGAGCAAATCCGTGCGCAATTCCAGCCCTTGCCGACAGCTTACCGAGCTATATCTATATCTATAGCAGCTCTGTCACTCAATTATTAATTAATATTGGATAACCGGGATGAAATGTGTAACCTAAACTTACAGCTGTGTCCACTTAAAGGCAAGCCATCAGCGCACTGATCAGCATGCCTTGCGCGGGATGCCGTGCTAAAAAGTTAAACCTCTCATATAGCTCCATCGCGCATATTTTCACTGTAGGCTACAGTCTGTACGGTGGGGGTCCATTTCTCTCTCTTTTTCTGTCGTTCTCTCTGCCTCGCGGCGCTGTCTCTATCTATGTGTGTGTGTGTGTGTGCGTGTGTGTGTGTGTGTGTGTGTGTGTGTGTGTGTGTGTGTGTGTGTGTGTGTGTGTGTGTGTGTGTGTCTACACGCGCCTGAATGTGCGTGCATTCCGAATCCTGCCTTCCTCCTCCCGTCTGCCTGTCTGTTGTGTTGTGAGAGAAGTTGAACTCATTCATTCATAAAATAAAAATGCTTACAGTAGCCTACAAGTTTGAAGTAGCATAGGCTTAGTTGACAACTGTGTTTACTGCTGCTATTGCATATTTAAGTTCATTTATTATTAGAGCGTCCTCCTCTCGTTCAGCACAACGCAGCGAATCACCGATTCATAAAAACAAAAGGAAAAAAGACGGACATTCTGTAGGCTTGAATCCATTTCTGTGATCTAAGAAAACTGAGAATAGCCTACCAGGCAATATGAATAATTTGACATTATGGAAGATGCAGTTGGCTGTTGCGGTTGGTTCTGTAAATTGGATGATATAATGCAGTTGGATAATGGTTGATGAATTTTGCGGATTTGGATGACGCTCAGAGCCTATCACGCACCTAGTGTGGTTGTGTCTGTGTGCGGGTGTGCGTGCTTGCAGCGAGAGGGGAAAATCATTAGTTCCCGCTCTCGTGCACAATTAGAATTAAAAACAAATGTAATATTGGCTATGTATCGGGGATGCATCCTGGTGAAATATCTGGCAGTGTGTGATCCCTTGTCGGTGATCTGTCGGTGATCAATCTTGTCGGGGAAAAACCACAACGAGCCGATTTCAAGAAAGTCAATCGTTCAGTGTGAAATACTCTAATGATCTGATGCCTCGCCGACCACGCAAAATCGTACAGTGTATTCGAGCCCTTAGGCCGGCTTTACACTGCCACTGAAATCTAGCCTGAATCAGATCTGAGTCACTTCAAAAGTGGAATCCGATTTTTTTTAAACAGTCTAAATCCAAACATGTCACATGTAGGTCACATGAAATCCGATTTTGAAAAACCACATCCAGAGGTAGTTTCAAATCCGATCCATATCGGATCTGAGGACATCTGACTCAGTCTGAAAGCAGCAACCACATCCACCCCATTGAGTTATATGCAGGTCACATGCAAGCCACATCAAACTGGCCAAGCGTCACTTGTGCTGCACAACCCGAGCGCGGAGCCCCGACGTCATTACAGAGCGCGATTATTTACTATTTGATTACAGCGAATATTACAGCACGCTGAGCACATGAGAAAAACAAGAGAGGAGAGAGAAAACACGTGAGCTACATAGACACAACCAGAGAGAAGAGCAAAACACAAGAGTGAAGAAAAGGAGAGAAAAAGTTTTTGTTGTCTCTTGTCTGTTATGTCGCATTTCCTGAACATGTGATCAACTAGCGTCAACGTTGTGACGTGACGTCATAACGCCGACGTTGTTACCACGGTAACCAAAGCAGATATGTAGACGCAGGGCAGCTTTGGGCTGACGCTGTTAAAATCAGTCAGAACGCACAGATCAGATCTGTGTCACTTGCAAATGCAGTGTGAAAAGTCGGGCCAAAAGATCAGATTTGAGAACCAAATCGGATTTGGTCTGGATTTGACTGCAGTGTAAAGCCGGCCTTAGACTGCACTAAGCTTTCAGAGCCAGCTACATGCAGTGCGGCCAGCAGAGCAGAAGCTCTCAATGTTATTACCATAATAAAACAAAATGTACTGTAACCAAACACAAATATCACTTTATTTGGATTGCAATACTTTAAAATGTCATCATAAAAAATAATAATAATAAAAAAAAAATCACCACATCCATAATAGCAACATGGGCATTGGTCACGCCTCCACGTCTTCATTTAATTAATAAGACCTGCTGTTAATTAAGACCAAAACAGGGCCATGTGTGTCAGAGCAGTTCCTGGTGTAGTCTGACAGATGTGATTACATTCCAATCATCACAATCCACCCTATTGGTTTACATAATTATTCCATTAACATGAGCTCTTCCTTAACATACTGTACACAGAAACAGAATGCATGTTAATAGCAGATATAAATGATGGCATACTGAGGAAGATTAAATTAATGAATCAGAAGATTATTATGGAGTAGTTTCTGAGTAGTGTGGAGGTGAACAGGTATTGCATACATTAAACATATTGCAGTTGATATGAAAAGCAAATTATCTTGACATCAGACAAAAGATTCATTAACCTGAACATTTCTTCTACCATGAAATTGATCATTTGACTTTAAAGCAATCTGTTAGGTGAAAACGCTTCACTCTTGATGTACAGTATACTATAGTGTAGAATTGTATCTCTAAGCTGATGTTTAGTCACTTTTCAAATGTAAAAGAGCTATTATTTTGTATAATAATTGAGTTAGTATTAGTTTTCTAACTATTCCAACCATGTGGTTTCTCACAGGGGTAAGTATCACATCAATTTTACTCAAATACATTTTTACATCTTTGGTTATGTTTACAAAAGAACAGATCTGTAAGCTCTAGACGCGCCATGACACGGTGGATTAATAGCTTGTATCTCAGATTTTTTGGATAGGCAACACATGCATGTTATGCGATGTAACAAGCCATATAGTCTATGTATTTGGTTTTGAGAGGCTTATTGATGTAGGCTTTAACAATAAACCTACTGTATTATATAGGTTGTCAGTTGTCAGAACTTGTCACGTTGTTGCGATATAGTAGCTCTGTTTTGGACCATTGCACAAAGATTTATGAAGATGAAAAAGGTTCACTTTGCGAACGGGACATGTTGGACATACTACCGTACATATGTGTTACTTCAGTGGAGACGAAATAGAAAGCCCACCTACCCGTTAACAGCCAACATGAGTACATTGTCGTGCCTTTCCTGAAACTGGCTAGCCATAATAATGCAAGGCTACTGTATGAATTTGACAAGGGGATGTCCATCTATGGTGCATAGAACATTGCGCTTGATTTGATTTAGTCCCAAACAGATTCTGGCTGTGTGTGAGCCTGTGTATGCCTACAGCACAGCTGCGCTTAAGACGCAAAGGAGCCTAAAATAATGTAGTCTAATATTTTGACAAACATTCATTCTGTGCATTTTCCATTCCGGGTTGTGTGTGTCAGTGTGTGTAGATCATTAACTGTAGGTGTGTTCGGAATGCACAGCTCATTTCCGAACGCACAGTGTATTTCCACCTCAGGCTACATCGTATAATTAAATAATACAATGATTTTTTGCTAAAGACTATTGACTCGACTCTAAATCAAAGACTCGAGACTCGACTCGGACTCAACCCCTCAAAGACTCCAGACTCGACTCGAGATCAAAGACTTGTGAACATCTCTGAATCAGTGTCATGCTATCTATTCTGAAGAAAACCTGGATACTTGACATTCAGAAAATGGGTATGATCAAAATATGAACATTATAATGGTGCAGAGATGCGCGGGCTGACCCGTTGACTGCGGACCCCGCAACGGGCGGTCAAGATTTCAGACTCAATTGGCGGTCGTCGGGGTGGGCGGGTTAAATAAATAAGAATAATCACCTGCTCTTATTTGCCTTTTATTCTTAATAGGCCTATAAGAATAAGAATACAACAGTTTGAATAGGCCTACACTTGAATTGAGCGTGAGCGAGCAAGTTTTAAAATGCGCCAGAGAGGCTTCTTGGAGCAAGGTTTTCTCCTCCTCCTGCTCCTCCTGCTCCTCGCAGACAAGCTCGCTGACAGTCAGACACACAACGTGGGCAGAGCAGAATGCACAAACAATTAGCAGCGCGTGTCCTGATCAGGATTTCACTTAAATGTCTCTGTCAAGTCTGTTTATAAATAGCCTTGTGTTATATCACCAGCCAGTCAACAGAGTGAGACAGATTTTTGACTGAATGAACCACACTCACCTCGAGTCGTGACTCGCCCCCATCTCTTGTCTCGAATCTGGTGATTAATCAATTACCAACAGGATTTAATATTGCCCGTCTTTTGCTGTCTGTTTGAAGTGCGAGGCGCTGTATAAATATGATTGACATGAAACGGCATTCATGCCCCGACGATGCTCTCGATTTAGAGAATGAATTAACGTGTCTTTGCTGTCAAATCATAGTAAAGAACCCCATTTTCAACCAAATGATTGTTTATTTAGCCTATGACAATATTGTGCTACTGTAGACCTTTCTGTAAAACGACTTTAGAAGAGCAGTATATAAAGATGAGTTATTGTGGTGATGATTATCATCTTTTTTTAAACTGCGGGCGAACGGGGTGGGCGGGTTCGTTGATTTGTATATTGTTCTGCTGGGCGGGTTGGGCGGGTTATGTTCTGTGTGGGCTGCAGGCGTTGCGGGTTATGAAAAAAACCTGACAGAAACAGAAACAGGGTACAGAGAAACAGCTTGTCCCGCCCCAAAAATGAAGATCAGGTTCTTGTTTCCGGTCTAGACAGGAAGCACTTCCTTCTGGGTACTTAGGAACCACAGAGCGGCGATCTGATTTTGGATTATTTTTATGAATTAAATGAAATTGTCGGTTTCTCAGGCTGGGGAAGTAAATGAATTTTATACTGACATTAATTCACTTATCCACATGTTTTATATTACGTTTTATATCATTCATTATCATTCACAATTTTGATTTATTGAATACATTTAATTTCATATACTAGAATTTATAACAATAAAAACAAAACCACTTTCTCCATAAAATATCACTTTTCTAAACAAATGTGTTTCAAGCTGGTGAGTAAACCATATTCTCCTTCATGTGCTCCTCTGGGTTTTCACACACATTTTTGGGGGGTGTATTTTGGGTGTAATTCTTTCAACAGTTGTTTTGATATGCCTTCTGGTCATAACCCCACGCCCTACTCTATAATTAGTACCTCCACCTGGTAGAGAAATGTTTTGCCATTTTGTCAATAAAACAAGGGAATACCTTTCAGTGAAAAGAAAAGAAAATAACTTCTTTAAGGCCCATTCCCACTGGGCGCGATAAAGATAAAGATAAAGATAATGATAATTAGCTGACTTCATGACGTGATAGCGCGGACGCCGGATAGTGATCCAAACGATATCGTTTATGGCTATTATTGTTTTTATCATTGTGGTGTCGATGTTGCCATCCACTTCAATTGAGAACCATATTTTGTATCGTTATATTTATCGTGCCCAGTTGGAAAGGGAAATAGTTAATAATGCTGCAGTTTCCCCGGGAATCCATGACATAATGTTGATTACAAAGAATTGATTTGACTTGAGGTGATGTTAAACAAAAGATTTTCTTTTATATTGAGTGTGGGGAGTTTTCCTCAGAGTATGGGAGTCCACAATGACTTCATCAATGGAATTCTTCTTAAATAGGCTACTTTATTTTATAAAAGTCCCATGCTTGAGGATAAAAAGGTGTAAAATAGCAATGTGGAATTTCTTTCTAGTTGTTGAAAAGAGGAGAAATATTCATAAACACATGTTTGGATACCTTTTTGGAGCCAGGCATCAAACACCCCATCATATAGTAAACAGGATTATCATGAAGGGTGATTTACAGTGGCAGTATCAGGAGGATACAGAAATGTTTCCAAAGTCGTGTATACATTCTAAGAGCGGCTTGAACAACAGGAATCACAGAGAAGGTGGATTTTGAGGAAATAGGTGGGCAAGAAGAGAGTTGATGGTACACGGTCACCGCCTCCTATAGCCTAATTCATTTTCAATGGGAGGCGGGTGGCTATTTCGGCCGCGTGTTTAGAGGCGGCGAGGCGAGCGGGTGCAGTCCCATGAAATCCCTGCGAGCGTGCTCGTTCGTGCATGCACACGCTGGCGGCGAGAGAAGGTATTTCATCTTTGTGAAATACCGCGCAGCGTTTACTCACAGAGCGAGTGTGTTTGTGTCTCTCTGCGGCACGGCCGCCACTGATCCTAGCGGGAGCCCCTGCGGCAACCGCTGCTCATCTGAAGAGCCCTTAAGGGTGGGTTTAAGTGCTCTATTTTAGAGCAGGTGCACTGTCATAGGATTTCATTTTTATCCATTACATTTTTATTTAATCCATTTATGGTTTTACATAGATTACATTCATTAACTTTTTCTAAAAGGAGCAGGATGAAGATAATCATATTATACCTGCCCCCATCTTCAATCATAAGTCACCATACATATAGTAGATGATCTGTCCAATGGCTATCAACCAATACCTCACTACATATCGTTGCAGTCAACAAGAAACTTCTTATCTCCATATTTCAAAACAAAGCTGAATTGACAACTCCCCATTTTGCAGTGGCTGTTTTTGTTTGTTTGTTTATCTGTCTGTCTGTCTGTCTGTCTGTCTGTCTGTCTGTCTGTCTGTCTGTCTGTTTGTTTGTTTGATTCATTTGTGATACACCTCCCACACAGTTTGCTCTTGGGAGACATTTACAAGCCTCTTCTTCCATGACACTGTGTAAATTACCAGTACGCCATTATGCCTGTATCACAATAAAGAATAAAACAGTATATGATTTACCAGGATAGATTCCAACTGCAACTCACCACAGAGAATATTCAGCCTAATTCAACCCATCTCACTGGACCAGATATGCACCCTTCCCTGGTCCTGACAATTCAAAAAGTCTGTTACTACTTGCCACACCACTGACTTGCTTCACAACTTTCCCCAAAATAGGTCCCAAAGTCTTCAATATGCACCCAGTAGTGTTAGCAGTCCAATAGTTCAGTATCAAAGGGAAGATTATTATTATTGGCCGGGTTTCCCGAAGCAATTTTTAGCCCATTGTAGCTCACGCATGGTCGTAGAGAGTAGCCTAAGCCCCGATCGTCATGTTCCCGTGTTAACATGGGTTTGTGCAGAGCGAGTTATTTAGCCCCCTACAACTACACCATCATTCAGATTTCACAAACAAAGTGCTTAATAAAGTCTCACTCCTGTCTAAATACGGTTCGGCATTCTATAATTACCTGTATCCTCCATGTTCTTTAATAAGAAACCTTTTTATCTGATCACTTTCTGTTTCCCATGTATTTCCTGGCGTTCCCCATGCGCACCAACCCCATTGAGATAAACAGAAGCGAGCAGATAAAAAGGCTTCTTATTAAATAACACGGAATATACGGGTAATTATAGAATGTCGTACCATATTTAGACAGGTGTGAGACTTAATTAAGCACTTTGTTTGTGAAATGTGAATGATGGTGTAGTTGTAGGGGCTAAATAAGTCTCTGCCCGAACCCATGTAAACCCAGGAAAATGACGCTCAGGGCTTGGTCTCTACGACCATGCATACAACAGTACACAACAGATGTGTACGCTTGGATGTTGTTTACTATGAAAAGCTCCGCCGGCTGTCAGTCAGTCACGTCACGTCACGTCACACTTTTCGACTACTCATATCTCCGCCACAGTTGCACCTATCCATGCCAAACTTTGCACACACACTCCTTGGTTGCCAAACCACAACCTCCACATCATTCATTTCTCACATGGACCTCTTCTAGCGCCACCATGAGGCCGATTCTTGCAAAACACATTTTGCCCTAAAATCACGCAAAGCGGTACACAGTGTGTCTCATGTCATCAACATGGATCTGTCCCATTTAGCGCCACCATCAGGCCGATCTTTTCAAACAAACAAAGTCTTTATTCATGTGATGTGTTCCTATGATTTGAATATGCATGTCTGCTCTTCTTCATGTACATTCTACATGTTAAATGTATTATCCAGTCAGTACAACATGATGAAGAGTTGTTTTTAATACACAGTTGAACTCTCTTTATGTAGCTAAAGATAAAGCTGAAAAATACCTCAGCAATGAGACAGCAGAGCAGAAGACTAAAAGAAAGAATTCAGTTCATGTGCTTGGTAAGTAGGATAACAAACATAAATGTACATTTATCAATGATCAATTATGAAAACACACACACACACACACACACACACACACACACACACACACACACACACACACACACACACACACACACACACACACACACACACAGAAGAAGATGTTCAAATGTTTGTGATTCATCTAAACGTGTATGTTCTATATGTTCTATAAAAGCGATACGACTGGATATGACCCAGGACCAGCGACAACTGTTCCTGGATATGACCCACGATCAGCAGGTCCTACTGACAGAAAAACACCAAGAACTGGAGAAAAAGAACAAACTACTGACAGAAAAAGACCAAGAACTGAAGAAAAGTAATAAACTATTGACAGAAACAGACATACAATTGGAGGACTGTAAACAAGTGCTGTCAGAAAAAGACCAAGATCTGAAGAAAAGTATTAAACTACTGGCAGAAAAAGACCAACAACTGAATCAGAAAGACGAAGAGCTGAAGATGAGGAAAAAGGAAGGGGATGATGAAAACAAACAGCTTGGTGAGAATTGGATTATAAAACAAAACTCATCTCTTTATTATTTGTGTCAGTATTTCATTAAATAATGAATACTATATAATATAATAATCATATCTTTAACCTGTCATTGCAGTGCAGCAGATGTGTGATCTGAAGACTGAATTAGAGAAACTAAAGACTGAATCAGATCAAACAACTGGTCAGTAATCATGAAATATGTCCTTTCTGAAAAGAAATAATAATAATAATCAACTCTAGATATGTTTTTAAGTGGTTCATCAACACATAAATCCTGTATATATTCAACCTGTCATTGCAGCTCAGCAGATCTTTGATTTGAAGACAATGGGGACTGAATCAGACAAAAAGACTGGTCAGTAGGCCTATGCTGAAATAATATTTCCTTATCTGTGACAATATAGCATTTGTAAATTGATAGATAGCTGTATTGTCTCGTCTTATAGAGTGTGGTTCATTAAATATGTGCTTTTGTTTTCAAACAAATAATGGACGTGTTTCCCAAAGCGCAGGTCGTACGAAGCCCTTCGCAAGGCTGCGGTCCTTACGATGACAGTGTTTCTCAAACGCGCTCGTAAGCGCCACTTTCAAAACAGCAGCCTATATTTTATATAGGCTACTATGACACTATATTGTAGACTAGAGCATTGGTTTTCAAAATGAGACTCGCTGGTGTCCTTGATAGACCTATCGATACCCTGAAGCGGGGGTCGAACCCAAGGCTCTCACTTGACAGTCTAACACACAACCCGTCATGCTAATAAGGCTGTGCTCAATGTTCAACGCTGTTGTGTGTTCCGTCTTGGCTGTAATATCTATAGGGCTACAATTAGTCATATATATGCAGTTTTGTACCCGAACGAGTTCAAAGAACGATCGTTCGTGAACACGTTCATATTTTGGGCGAACGTGAACTGAACGTAATTGTTTTCGCTTGATGAACGATATTGTCGAACGCGGTCATTCTGACGCCCGTGAACGACGTTCGTCGGCGTTCGTCGGCCGTTCATGCGGCGGTCCGCGCCTCCGCGGTCGTCTGTCCTCTCCTCTCTCTTTTCATTCACATGCTCCAATAGCACACACTGCACGCAGCTCCTCGTGAACGTTGATATGCGGTGGCAGTGCTGTCTGCACTCTGCAACTGCACTGTGAATCTCCTCCTCGTCGTCTCGCAAGCCATGACTATACTTTGCCGTATGTGTGTTGCACGGCGAAAATAGCTGATCTGCAAGCTCACAACGCGTCGCATCCACGAGACAACGTGAGCTTGTAGATCAGCTATTTTAACCAACGCGGAAACATGCTGTGCACCAGGTTTAGAAACGTCTGCCTTCAGCCCTTCACAATAAGGGTGCAGGAAGACTGGGCACTGGGCAGTGGGCACATAAATATTGTGGGCACCTCAATGTTAAGTTGGATGAAATTATTGCTGTGTGTGGTTCTATATGGGCTGTGTCAATAATTTTGACAAATAATAGCATGCAGCAACGTCTAAACATTTATATATTATATATATAGACCTATATATATATATATATATATATATATATATATATATATATATATATATATATATATATATTTTTTTTTTTATTATTATTATTTTTTTTTCTTTCTTTTTTTTGAATAGCCAAAAGTATAAAAAAATGATGGTTAAAAAAAGAACGAAAAAGAACTAAGTTAGTTCATTTTGGGGAACCATGAACTAGTTCAAAATATAGAATTATGAACTAGAAATGAACTAGTTCATTTTAGAAGTTCTGAACTTGAACTTGAACTAGTTCGTTTTTGCAGTGAACTTTCCCAACACTTATATGTACCAATGGACCTCATCATCCTACACTCTCAACATGTGAGTTACATTTTGGAACCATTTGGTTCCTAACTTCCAAACAAAAATATAGGCTACGCCTAACAGCCCTGCCTCTTTAGCTCAAAGCTGTGTTGGCAGGAGGGGTTGTGTGTTGGACTGGCGAGTGGATGCTCCGGGTTCTGTCACCGCTTCTGCGCATGACAGCATATCTTTTAACTGGGGACCCCCACGGGTCCAGGGACCCACTTTGAAAACAAATGAGGTGCAGACTGCGGAGGCAGCATATAAGCTTGTTCTTTTTTATGTAAGTGTGTGTTGTGGTGTGGCGCGCTATCTCTCAGTATATCAAATCAAGCGAGACACATAATATAAAACTAAAATATAACAGCCCTGACTGATTGTGTGTCAGACTGGCGAGTCGGTGCTCCGGTTTCTGTGACCAATTATGCCACCCATCAATACAGATCATTTTACTGTGGACCCCCACAAGTCCACGGACCTATAAACTTGTTCTTTTTTATGGAAGTGTGTGTTGCGTTGTGGTGCGCTATTTCTCAGTAGCCTATATCAAAGCAAGCTAAACGCATAACATAAAACATATAGTTCACCTTTGTATTTTTTTATTTATTTCTTATCCACGGCTTTCCAACGCCCCATAGTGCATTGCGCAGACGCTGTACCGCGCTTCCGGTGTGTGATTTACAAGCTCACAACAGGTTGCACCTGTGACGTGACGTGAGCTTGTATGTCTGCTCTTAAACCGGAAGTTTGGTCCAGATAGTCTCCAGTAAACTCCCACGGAAAGAGGTGGATATATATATAAATATAGTTTACTTGTTTATTTTGTATAGCAGGTGTGTAGAATAGCCTACTCTGCCATCCACAAGACTTTTCTTTTTAAATATACTTTCATAGTTATACTTGTGCTTGTGCTCAGTTTTATACAAAGGGTGCTTACGGGCGCCCCTTAAAAATCCATGGTAAGACAGGTCTGCAGCACCCGTGGGAAACTTGCGGGAAAGGGGTTTGCTTCTAAGATCCTCCTGCAGGAGACCTTACGATGGGTTTCCTGAAGCCATTCGTAAGGTGTGCTCTCAACCATCGTCGCAGCCATTTGGTTCCATTGTACACTCTCACACCAGTTTCCCAAAAGCCCTCGTAGTTCTTGATTGACAGGTGCCTGCGCAGGCTGTTTGGGTCTCTACGACCATGCCTGAGCTTACGGGGGGCAGAACTCTATTCAGAAACACCCCTACTTAAAAACATCCCTATTCAGAAACACCCCCACTAAGGTTAGGGTTTAGGTTAGGTTTAGGTGACACCTCCATTTAGAATAATGGAAGTCAATCTTCTGAATAGCAATGTTTCTGAATAGAGATGTGTAACCGAGCTTACGAAGGCTCAAAATCGCTTTGGGAAACACGGCCAATGAAAGTTCAGATTGGAAGTTTCAAAATGATGTGTTTTACTTTATAATTATATGCGGTTGGCTTACAAAACATCAGTGTTGAATATCAATCAATATTCTGTTGTGTGCATTGTCTGTCTCTTACCTGTTTTCAAAACATTCTCTAATGTTCTAGCGCATCATTATTGGAAAAAAAAGAAGATAAAAACAGACATCTGAATTCAGTGATTGATCAATCAGAATCAAGCATCATAATGTAAATAATGAAGGACAGGGATGGAAGTTTAAGTGTTTGGTTCTGGCTTGAGAAAAAGTATCCAGAGGCCTGATATGTTTAAATTACTAAATGTATTGTGTAGTGTAATTTAATGAAATGTAATCCATCACCCCATGTCAGACAGGTAAATGACTTGACAAGAAACAAGAGGAATTAAAACGCTTGACAGTTAGAAAGGATTTCTATTTCCTTCAGCACTAGAATATTACAGTGAAAAACACTGAAATACATACTGTAGGAGAGCATGATTCATTGAGGATGTTAAAATGTATCTGGTTCAGCTAATCTTGTATTTTGTACTTTCGGTTGATGAAAAAGAGGAACTACAGCAAGAGATGGAGAGAAAGAAACTGGCCCTGGACCAGGCAGAGAAGCTCACAATCCAACTGAAGGAAAGAGAGAATGAACTGGAGAAGATCAACCTGACACTGACAGAGAGAGGCAAGATTTATTTTACAAACCTAGCGTATCCCAAGGGGGAACTTCTGTTTTCAGCTTCACCCAGCTGAGTGGGTAACCGGTCTACTCGCCGGAAAACCTTCTCGCCTAGATTTGTTCCCGCCGACCTCATGCTGAGGTCTAGTATTCTTGTATTTGTTTTACTGAGGATAAGGTTAGATATAACTTTAGGGTCTGAGCTTAAGATTAGAAATAGGGTTAGGTTTTGGCACCGTTTGTTAAGGTTAGGAATAAGTTAACCGTTTAGGCATAGTTTGCAGAGGTTACATTTAGGAATACCAGGCAGAGACTGTTCTACGGTTCCGCCGGATAGACGCCCAAGGCGAGTGTTTTTTTTTCCAGTGAGTCTTCTGGTATTCGCTGAGTGCTGCCCACAGAGGATTGCAGAGGGGGGAGCAAATAGGAGTTAGGTGTCTCAGGGACACTCCGACACATTGCTGGCCTGGCCTGAATCGTACCTGCGACAACCAGGGGCTCTGGTTCCCCAGGCGAGCTCACTAACCACTCAGCTATACTTGAAGAAAATAGAAAGAGACAAGAAAGTAGAAGAGAAAGATCAACTATTGATAGAGAGAGACAAGGAAGTAGAAGAGAAAGATCAACTATTGATAGAGAGAGACAAGAAAGTAGAAGAGAATACTATTATCGTAAGGAATAAACAAGTGACAGAAAATGCCAAGCTAGTGGAGCAGAAAGATGAAAGTTGAGGAAGAGGAAGGAGTTGGATGATGTCATCAGTGATGAAAGTCATGTTGGCAAGATACTCATAATGACCTCTGACCCTACAATATAATGTGAAAACCAAGAGTTACTCATTTACATGTTAGTTTGATGGTAAAGGTATGGTAAGTGATTTCATTTAATTCAAATAATGACAAAATGGTTCTATGTTCTGATAGTACTAGTTACTATAGAGTGTTTGGTCCATATTTGGACTTCAGCCTTATCCTCTGTGAGGAGAAAAAAGCAGTTTCAGTTGCTCCAGAACATGGGTGGGTAGAACATGTTGAGCTCTCAATTCAATAAAGTGTGAGCACCCCTGCGCTACACACTTATTGATAGCTTTATTAGGTAAACAATTTGGTATAACACAATGATGTTGACGACTTACTCAATCGATAGATGCATGTCCATAGTCTCCTGCAGGCTGTGGTCGTTGCTCAAAGTTTATCCTTTAGAAGAAGAAAAAAAAAGGTTTCCAAGATGGTTCTATCTAGTAAACTAGGTAGACCCTCAATCTCTGTGATACAGCGAACACGAAGTACAGCTCCATCATCTGCATCTGTAGTTTCTTCCTCTGTTTGGTCGGAGTCCTCATAACAATTGTCTGGTCTCCAGTGCCAATAAGATCAATTTGTGCAGCAGTTACATTCGATTTGTAATGGCATTACAACGCAATGTCCACAATAGTGGCGTTTCCATAAAGCTACTTTTTGCGCATTAACGGCTTAATCGCAAAATCTTTTTATGGAAACACTTCAATTTGCGAATAAACTTTCATTATCCGCAAAAAAGATAATACGCTTGGAGGAGGAGGATTTTGAGGGTTAATCGAATAAACTAAATTCGCTTAAGTGAATGGAAACGGGTCAGACAATAAATGCGAATAAAATATGACGTTCTGGTCCATATCGTCCTCCAATAACACTTTCCCCCGCCGCTTAATTAACGTCCATTGTATAGCGTTAGCCCACAAAACAAATCGGTTGTTACACACGGAGTGTCCCTTCGTCATCACACCGCGTTGCGCGTGGAAAAAGTGGCCGTACAAGCTCGCATCTGCGACGCTGCAGGATGCAGTCTGCCCGGAGGACTCAACCAGGCGGGGGGGGGGGGCCGCCTCGGCTCGGGGACTCGGGGCGCCCCGGCCGGGGTCGCTTGCTCTGTGCTCCCGCCGGCCGCACTTTCTCCGCGGCGGTGCGTCGCGACTGGCTCTGGGTCGGGAATCGGGATGCGTGTGCAGCGAGTCACAGCAGTGCCCTCACGTCTCTTGGTCTGAAAAATTCAGCCCACAAAACAAACCTCGGTACACACGGAGTGACACGGACCATGTGTAAATTCCTCCCGTTTTCACCTCAAGCCATCGGTGGCGAGCGAACCCTTCCTCATCCCATCCCACGGTGTTGCGTGCCTGACGTGCCCAATCTACAAGCTCACAGGCACAGCAGCTCATAGATATATGCAGCAGCTCGCATCCACGTCTCCGCGCCGTGTTGAGAGCTTGCAGATCGGCCACCTGACCTTCCAGAGGACGCTAAAACATGCACTGTGCAACTGCAGCGACGCGACCGCGGTTTTCCCGGTGAACCGGTAGCTTTATGTATTGAGAGGAACTCTTGCCAATTTCGTAAGAGACTCGTCGCCAATTGTATTTAAAAGTTATTTGGGGCCATGATGATGATAACACCTTCTTCCCACTACTAGACAGCGACCGAGTCACAGCAGTCAGACGTGCAGACGCCAGACGGTGCAGTGCTCAGGTTCGGTCTGATAAAAATCAGCCCGATCAACTCTTGCGACGTCGCTAATTCGAATGACACCCGCAAATGGAAACATGCTAAATTCGCTTTGTCTTAATACGTATTTCTGATAATTCGCTTCCCTAATTCGATTAAGTTTATGGAAACGCCACTACAGACACCAAAATAAGCCTTGGGTTCGATCCTCTTCTCCGTCGCCTAGAACATTTGCTGCCTGTTCAAGCCTCATCTCCTCCCGTAGACGAAGCTCCTCTGCAGTATATTGTGGTTCGAACATGTATGGTTTGTCTCCATACTCAAAATCTTCAGAGTCTATATTAAATTCAAAGTCATCTTCAGTAAAGGCCATTATTGAATAATTATATGCGCAAATAAAAGTCTGTTGTGAATGAGAAGAGTCGCTCTGTGCATTCAATGTTAACAAACCTAGTAGTGCAGGCGACTTCCTGCCCCGGCTCCAGAGAGCTGGAGCGGAAGTCTCGCGAGAGAAAGCATTCTGCTGCGGTTTCTCTAGCCCAGTAAACAGCCTATTAACCCTTCAAACGCTAAAACACCATGTGTGGTGTCTGTTGGAAGCATATCTGGACGATTCATAAAAATAAAAATAAATTGTAGCGGCCGAAATGGGCGCTTTTGGATAAAGTCTATATGCCCGTTTTAGCTGTTGGGACTAATCTACAAATCTCAGAACAGGGGCAGAAATGAGGCATATCAACCTAACCAGGTAAGAAGGTCTGTGGAAACATTCTCATTCAGGGGGGGTCCTATTTTGGTCTGTATTACTCCTTTAAGAACACTTTGAAGACTCCAGTAAGAACACTCATTCAACACCTACTTAGACTATGCAGTCCACGTAAGGTACCACAGCGCCTCTAAGGTCTTAAAAAACAAGGCTCCAAACATCCCAAAACAAACTGGTTAGGCTACTGATTAACATTCCATCTCAGACTCATCTTGACCCTGATCATTTTGAAAGGGCTCAGGTTAGATGACTGAGTAGAGCATTGTGCAATAGGCCTGGTCTACACTACACAACTAAGATGTATACTGTCAAACTACTTCAAAGACTTCCACTATCACAATACCAGAGGCAGCTAACAAACTAATTACATTCAACCAAGATTTGGCACAAACAAAGGGTTATATTTGTTCTACTGCTATATGCAACAAAAATGTGAAACACCCCAACAGCCTTGAGTAAAAACGCTCTGAAAGAACACACCTAAAGGTCAATGACTGCAGACTGGGTCTGTACAGCCACAGTCGCCGCTGCAAGAAAAACTGACCGCTCATCACCACTGAACGACCTATGATGAATGCTCTTACGTGGTTGTCACATGGTGGCAGTTAATGATCTAACATGGCAGTACAATGCTGTGACTTTGTAGTTACACGGTTGGGAGTAAAAGGCTAAAATGTTTACCTAGAAAAGCCATGCCGGTGATGAGTACTGTAATGTAACATACTATTAGTGTTGTCTTAAATACAACTCCATTGACCAACTTATGCTCATGCAAACCACCTCACATTCCAAATCATAAATAATAAATATGTTGAAGTGACTCTTACCGTAAGCTCATTACACATTGCTTCGTTTTTTAGTTGCGTTTTGGAAATCCGCAAAAAAAAGGTTTACGTGGTCAGATATTCGCTTTATTTGGCAGAATAACATTTTAAAAAATAAAATAAGGCAGCAGTGTGCAAAGACCTTTATGCATATAGGAGTTGGTGAGTCTACTCATTACATTATGAGATACATTCTGTCCAAACAGACAAAACATTTAAACATAACCAAGCTCCTTGGCAGAGGAAACAAAATAATGATGTTTGGGGAGTTACTTATAACTGTCCGCTATAAGTAACTCCCCAAACCCCTTGTAGTTCACATGGCACCGTGGTATCAATGTTAAATATTAGCCCAGCAATCACAGCACCTCAGGCTAGAATCCCACTCATCTCACTTTATCTGCCCGTTTGGTAAAAACAGACTACAGTTAGTTAGGCAAAAAAAAAAACTGTTACAATGTTGGAGCCGCGCTGTCTCTGGCGGGCATGAACATTGCTGTAGTCTGTTCTTACCAAAAGGGTCGATAAATAAAAAGGGCGACGAGTAGGATCCGATCTCGAGGTGCTGGGATTGTCGGTCTAATGTTTAACGTTGAGGCCACGCACAGAGTCTACCGAATTAAGGGTGTGAATGTGGGCTTATATTATATGTTGTATCTGTTGTTGAAAAAGAGAGAGAACTGCAGTGCTGACGTGAAGAATCAATGCAGAAAGATGAAGAGCTAAGGGAGACGATGAAGGAGTGGGATGATGTCAGGTTATATGCAAGCAACGAATGGAACAATGTCACCTCAGAAATCAGTGGAATTGTGCCACATTTTTAACAAAACACTTTGTGAAAAAAACACCACAAGGGTGCAACGGTTCGGTCCGGTTTGATATTTTGGTGTCACGATTTGATACTTTTTCGTTACAAAAAATAAACAGAAATGTCCTTGATTGATGAATGTATTTGTATAACTACGTATTTTTTTTTACTTTGAACAATACGGTACCCAATCTATTGTGGTTCTCTAAGTGGGCTCTGTGGACCCCCCAGGATCATTCGGTTCGGTACTTTCGGTTCGGTTCGGTATTCGGTTCGATATGTTGCACCCCTAGTGAATATGTAACAAGGGTTAAGAAATGGAACTGACTTTTAATTGTTTGCTGGAGAAATTTAACTATTTTGAAAAATGGTTTACATAACACAGCAACCTTAAGTAAATTACACCACTGCTTCTACCTGTTGTTCACAAAGAGAGAAAACTGGAAGATCTGAGCCAACAAATGAGAGCCAAAGAGAGAGAACAGCAGTGCAGCCATGAAGAAACACAGCAGGAAGATGAAGAGCTGAGGAAGAAGGAATGGAAAGATGAGTACACACATCTTGGTGAGAATTGGATCATTAAAAAAACGGGTCCATGCTCAAGCTCCCTCAGCCCTATGTTCCCTCAGCCTTATGTTCCCTCAGCCTTATGTTCCCTCAACCCTATGTTCCCTCAGCCTTATGTTCCCTCAGCCCTATGTTCCCTCAGCCCTATGTTCCCTCATCCCAAAATAGGACCCTATGTTCCCTCAGCCCTATGTTCCCTCAGACCAAAAATCTCAGTCCCCGATGGCATTGTTTCCGACGTCTCATTGTTCTGACGCCCCATTCGTCCGATGCTGGTGAATGCTAACCTGGTGAATGCTAACCTGGTGAATGCTAACCTGCCGACGCTGTTGAATGCTAACCTGGTGAATACTAACCTGGTGAATGCTGACCTGCCAACGCTGGTGTATGCTAACCTGTGAATGTTAACCTGAAGAATGCCAACTCTTTATATGCCCATATATGGAGATCCCTGATGTCATCATTATTAAGGCCATATCTGTGAATGCATGGGTAACAGGGATCTCCATATATGGGTAACTGGTCAGATATATATTAATAAAGGATAACATAAATTAAAAGTTCACTTATGGGTATTCCCAGATGATGCCCTGTTAGGGGAACCACACCAACAGAATCCATATATGGCCAAGACTGGTGGCCAAGACGGGTCCATGCTCAAGCTACCTCAACCCTATGTTCCCTCAGCCTTATGTTCCCTCAGCCTTATGTTCCCTCAGCCCTATGTTCCCTCAGCCCTATGTTCCCTCAGCCCTATGTTCCCTCAGCCCTATGTTCCCTCATCCCAAAATAGGACCCTATGTTCCCTCAGCCCTATGTTCCCTCAGACCAAAAATAGACCCTATGTTCCCTCAGCCCTATGTTCCCTCAGCCCTATTTGGGCTGGAACCTGGAACCTCCAGAGTACCCTGGAAGCTCCAGGGACCACCCTCCGCACCTCTAGCCCGACTTAGGACACCTTCCCGGGCCGGGCGCCACCCAGCGCCAGCCTCTATACCTCCGTGATGGAGGGTGTTCCCATTTACTGCAGGAGAGTTTTTCAAAGGAAGGAGGAGGGAGAGGAGCCCTGGCTCCTAGACCACCTCCAGGCTCCGTCCCAAATCCTGGTTCTTTTTCCCCCCTCAGAGGGGAGAGGGGGGAGAGCTCCGTTCTGTTAGGTGTTTGCTTTTACCGCCCGATAGAATTTCAAAGGAGGACACAGGGAGGATTCCCCAGGGACCGGCGGGGGTCCACGGACCACCAGAGCACCAGGGCCGACGTGCCGGACCCTCAGCCCGACTTGGGACACCCTTCTGGGCAGAGCGCCACCCAGCGCCGGCCTCTATACCTCCGTGATGGAGGGAGTGCCCACTTTAGGCACTGGCTAACATTATAAGGCAGGGACAGGGAGAACCAGCCCAGGGGGTCCCTGGAACCTCCGGAGCTCCAGGGACCACCCTCCGCGACTCAAGCCCGACTAGAGACACCCTCCTGGGCAGGGCGCCGCTCGGCGCCGGCCTCTATACCTCCGTGATGGAGGGAGTGCCCACTTTAGGCACTGGCTAACATTATAAGGCAGGGGCAGGGAGAACCAGCCCAGGGGGTCCCTGGAACCTCCGGAGCTCCAGGGACCACCCTCCGCGACTCAAGCCCGACTAGAGACACCATCCTGGGCAGGGCCCTATTTTGGGCTGAGGGAACATAGGGCTGAGGGAACATAGGGTCTATTTTTGGGTTGAGGGAACATAGGGCTGAGGGAACATAGGGTCTATTTTGGAATTGAGGGAACATAGGGCTGGGGGAAACATAGGGTTGAGGGAACATAGGGTATAATAAATTGTTAGGGAGTGATGATGTGTGAAATGAAGACTGAAATACATGAAATACAGAAAGTGAGGATTACATCAGCTCAAAAGACTGGTAGGCTGAAAAAAATTCTCTGATTGATTTCAGTACATAAATAATTGTCTTGTCTTTTAGAGAAGTTGATATACCTTTACACCAGGCACCAAGCGTCCTGGAAATCTAGTATGTTAAAAACTCAAATAAAAAATACAATTGGCATAATGTCTCTTATCAATAGTGTAAGCATTTACGTTTGTTTTATTTTTTATTTGAGTGTTCTGTTTAACCACGCACACACATGCACATTCTCTCTCACACACACACACACACACACACACACACACACACACACACACACACACACACACACACACACACACACACACAAATCTTTAGGACAAAGTTGATTAGTCATAATAATAATAACATGAATCCCCCATTCGATCTTCAAGGTTCTTCTACGACTCAACAAAATCGAACCATAAAGCCCCACGAAGCAGAGAAATGGCTGAGGGCTGTGAGGGCTGTGTTCATTGAGAGAGTCACAGAGCCCATCCTGGACTCTCTACTGGATAAACTTCTGACAAAGAATGTAATCAATGATGTAGAAATGGAAACGGCCCAAGAAGTAAATGGCAGGTCACATAAAGCACGGGTAATCATCGACATGGTGCGGAAAAAGGGAAGCGAGGCAATTTTAAAAATGATTGACATCATTCATCAGCTAGATCCTCATGTTAGTGAATGTCTGCATGAGTATTACATCATCTTCCAGGAGCAAGAGTCCCTGATACCGAGTAATATTAAGAGAGTCAGGGAGGAGAGGAAAGAAGAGGAGCAGGAGATGAAAGCATGTTATGAGAAGGAACTTAAGGGCTATCTGTGGAAAATAGATGGATCAATCCAAGAACTCAAGGGAGGCATCGGGAAGATTGACCATCAATTGACTGAAATGAAGAGACAAAAGATGGAGAAGAGGGAAGAAGAGAAGAAACGAGAGCTGGAACAAGAACGAGAGCAGATGAAGAGAACGCTGGAGACACTAGAAAGAGAGAAAGACAATGAGATTAAAGAGAGGGAGGAAAAACACGAACGGGAAATAGAGGAGATTAGAAAGCTCTATGAAGGAGAGCGTGCAGCCAGAGAAGAAGCAGAGATGATGAAGGTTGTCCTGCCAGGGATCGTCAGCAACATCATGATCTCAAAAACAAAGATGCACACAGAGTTTGAGAGGCAACTGGATGAGAAGAATAGAGAAATGGCAACACAATTAGGGAAACTGGACAAGAAGAACAAAGAGATGACAGCGCAATTAGAGAATCTGAGGATTGCAGCGTCGAAGCCAAGTTAGTAGACTGACATACATTTCCTTTATCCATGTTTTAGATATTAATCAAAATACAAAAGTGTGCATTTTGAAATCGAAAGGTTCTATTTTCGATCTCTGGTCATCTGTGTTTGACTGGGTGAATGTAATGCATATTGTAAAACGCTTTGGAAAAAGGTTTGCCCATGGGAATATGTTCGAGACAGTTGCAAGAAGTTTTAAGTATCATAAGATGAACCTTTATTGTTTTCTCCAAATGTAGGTAAAGGAGGTGTTGCGACACAGAGGCTTAAATTCTGTAAGGGTGTTCTGTGGCAAATGAATATTTGGGAAAAGATGTAAATTTTGTAAGTGCCAATTCTCTGATTGCCTTCAGTTTTCATTCGGATGCGGAGGGGGGAAGAATCACTCACGTCACACGTCACACAAACACACGCACACGCGCGCACACACACGCACGCACGCACGCACGCACGCACGCACGCACGCACGCACACACACACACACACACACACACACACACACATGCAGAGGACATTGGAGGGGCATGTAGATCTGCTATTTTCACAATTTCTGCCTCTAATATTTGACAATTTGGCCAATGTTTCATTTGTTATTTTAGAGATTAAAAAGTCCTTACATTTGCCATTTTCTTCACAGAAATGTGCATATACCCTCCCTCTATACACTTAAACATTATGTCAGTTTGTTGACTGTTGAGTGAGAAAACTATGTTGGACATTAAGTTAATCAGAGACCCCTGCTTAAAGGCACTCTCTTTGCCAGGCATCAGAGTGAGCACAAAGGGCGGGCTAACGAGCACAGACACTCACAACCCCTTCGAAGTTCAAAGGGATCAATTACCGATGTTTCTGGTTGACATTGGCACATTTCACTCAGGTTTTGTCATCTCACTCATGTCACTTTGTCTGCTGACCTCACTCAGCAACGGGAAAAAGAAAAAAATAATAATAATAATCACAGGAGGCAAGCAGTGATCACCCCATGGTGTGCACTGCAATGTAGTTTCAAATGCAATGCACTGCATTGCAGGCGTTTTTTTTTTTTTTTTTTAGTAAAAAACTAAAAAAGAAGACACGTGTGACATGCATGATCTGGGCAGATTGCCCCAGGAAATGTGCCAATCTCAACCCAAAACAACGGTAGGCCTAAGTGCTCCCGCTGAGTGTCAGCCTAGTAAATGCTGCATCAATGGTTTGGAGAGAGGGCACATGGGATTAACCACTATGTACACAGGTATAGTATTGCCATGAGTTTGTGTGCACGGCAAATAGTTTGACATGAACATTTCTAGGCTAGTACAGTACTGCCCCGTACAGCCTAACAGAGCCCTGCACACTGCACAGCCCACCGGAGCCCAATACAGCCTAACCAGAGCCCACTAGAGCACAGTAGAGTACAGCACAGCCCAGCACACTCAAGTCCAGCCCAGTCCAGCCCAGTGGGAGAATAGACCAGGGGAGGGGGTAGTTAAATGTCCAGGTCATTCCAGGCCGGATCCGGCTGGAATAGGCCAGACCAGAGTGCACAGGACTGCACCAGACTCAGGCTCCACCAGGCTGCATCAGCCTCCCGCCATCCCTGTAGCTTCTCGCACATGGGATTAACCAGTACACGGGCAAAAGTCTTTACATGAGTTTGTGTTCACAGCCAATGCCTCGTATAGCCCAACAGAGCCCAGCACAGCAAAGCACAGCCCACCAGAGCCCAATATTCAAACACAGCTAAGCACACCCAAGTCCAGCACAGTGGTAGAATAGACTAGGGGAGGGGGGTATTTAGATGGCTGCACTAGGCTAAACTAGGCCGGATCCGACTGGAATAGGCCAGACCAGGGTGCACCAGGCTGCACCAGACTCCAACAGGCCCCCACCATCCCTGTATAGCGCCTCGCATAGTTTTTACATGAGTTTGTGTGCACGGCCTATAGTTTTACATGAACATTTCAAGGCTATAGTAGAGTACTACACCGTACAGCCTAACAGCCCAGCACAGCACACCAGAGCCCAATACAGCCCACCAGAGCCCACCAGAGTACTAGGCTATACGAGTATGGATCTGGCTGGAATAGGCTAGACGAGGGTGCACCAGGCTGCTCCAGACTGCACTAGGCTTTACCAGAATGCACTAGGCTGCACTACGCTCCCCCAGGCTACACTAGGTTGCACCAGGCCCCACCAGGCTGCACCAGAATACACTAGGCTACACAGGGCTCCACCAGGCTGCACCAGGCCCCACTAAGCTCCAACAGGCCGCACCAGGCACCATGCACTAGGCTCCATTAGTGTGCACCAGGCTGCACCAGAATCCACTAAGCTCTATTATTACATTACATTTGTTACACTATTACACTATTTACACGTATTGCGCTATTACACTACTACACCTATTACACTATAACACTATCACACCTGGTCGCAATTACACTCATTTGCACTATTACACTTATTACACTATTAGGGGGAGCAAATAGGGGTTAGGTGTCTTGCTCAGGGAAACTCTGACACATTGCTGGCCTGGCCTGAATCGTACCTGCGACAACCAAGGGCACTGGTTCCCCAGACGAGCTGAATAACCACTCAGCTATACTAGAAGAGAATAGAAAGAGACAAGAAAGTAGAAGAGAAAGATCAACTATTGATAGAGAGAGACAAGAAAGTAGACGAGAAATATCAACTATTGATAGAGAGAGACAAGTAGAAGAGAAAGTCTATTGAAGGAAGGAATAAGTAGAAAGATGAACTTTGATTGATTGATTGAAGACTTTATTAGAAGTTTGCATAGGAAAAGGTACAGTTTCATGACGGTACAGTTCACTGGTACAAGGTCTACTAAAAGGAGATCCATGAAAAGACTAAGCTTATTTCCACTGGAAACCATTGAAGTATCTCATATAACATTGAATGACAGACAGATAGAACACAGTACTATGCAGTAGATATGTAAAGAAAAACAAAACAAAGACAGTAATTCTTAAACAAACAGTATATACAAAGAAGGGGCAGGGGAGGGTAGGGTTGGGGCTAGGTTCATTATTACCAGTTGCGAACGGCTGCTGCCTGTAAGTGGCTTTTCAGGGCAATTTTAAAGGATGCAAGTGATCCACACTCCTTTATGGCCTTCGGTAAGGCTTTCCACATTTTGGTGGTATAGCAGAAAAAAGAGTTTGACCCTTTGTTGGTTTTGACTCTGGGTTGAAAGTGATCTGTGGCGCTGCCTCTGGTGTTGTAATTATGGACATCCTTAATGTTTATAAAGTATTTTGACAGGTACTTGGGTATCATAGTGGTGTAGTGTATCTTGTACACCAGGCCCATTGCAAGCTGCTGTACTCTGTCATCTACTCTGAGCCACCCCACTCTTAATTGGTGAGTAGCGGTGAGGTGAGTCTGATAGGGAAGGCTAAGCAGGACCCTAATTAGTTTATTTTGGGCTGTTTGGAGTTTAGTTTTCAGGGCTTGTGGGGCGTCACGATACCATACGTGGACTCCGTAGTCAAAGAGGGGCTGGATTATTGCACCAGCTATGGTCTTCAGTGTGTTAAAATTGACCATCGGGGCTATCCTCTGTAGGAAACGAGTTCGTTGGTTGATTTTATTTATTACTTTAGAAGTCATCTTTTCACTGGAAAGATTAGCTTCCAGGATACATCCTAAGTAAGAGATTTCGTTTTTTCGTGTTATGACCTTGTCACCCACTTTGATTGTGAAGTTATCGACCTTTTTGAGGTTATGATTTGTTCCAAAGAGGATGGACTCCGTTTTTCCCAGGTGAATTGATAATTTGTTGTCGTTAAGCCATGTGCAGATCTTACTTAGTTCAGAGTTAAGTGTCTTCTCAACCTGCAAGTGGTCCTTGCCCGAGACTAGGAGAGCCGAGTCATCCGCGAACAGGAACAGGTTGCAGTCACAAGCAGATGCCATGTCGTTCACGTATATTAGGAACAACAGAGGCCCCAGTATGCTACCTTGAGGAACACCACAGCTTACTGGGAGGGGGGGGGACATGGTACCGTTAATCTCCACCACCTGTTCCCTCCCCACCAGGTAAGATTGCATCCAACTCACTGCTGCGCTGTCAAGACCGATGGCTTTTAGTTTCTCAATCAGAATAGAATGATTTACGGTATCAAATGCCTTCTGGAGGTCCATCATGACCATGCCGCTATATTTGCCGTCATCCGCTTCGCGTTTGATTTGGTCAGTCAAATAGAGAAGGCATGTGTCGGTGGAATGAGATTTTCTGAATCCAGATTGGAACTCGTAAATCAGATTATTCTCATCGAGATATCTTGCAATCTGTTCGTAGACTATTTTCTCCATGACTTTGGATATGGAGCTGAGAATGGAAACGGGACGGTAGTTTCCAGGGTCTAGTTTGCTACCTTTTTTATGCAGGGGGGTTACTTTTGCTAGTTTGAAGTCCTGTGGGACATGACCCTGTTCGATGGAAAGGTTAATTATGTGGGTAATGATTGGAGCAATGGTGGCGGCTGAATCTCTGAGAAATCTAGCTGGAATTTTATCAAGGCCAGTGGCCTTGTGCTGAGGTAGGGCGCTCAGTTTTTTAAACACTTCATCAGTTGTCACTGTGGCAAGTTTAAAACTGTCTTTTATGACACCCAGTTTATTGTAGTATTTCTTAACAAAATTTATACCATACCGCCCAGATGGGGCGACCAGTCTTTCAACCAGTGAATGGGCCATGGTGGTAAAGGTTTTGTTAAGATGGGTAGCTACTTCACATTTGTCAGAAATGAGAGCGGCGTCCGTTTTGATGTTTATGCTGTGGCATATGTTTTTAGATTTTAAGCCTAATTGGTTGTTAAGCAACTTCCATAGGTCTCGTGGTTTATTTTTGTATTCGTCGATTTTGGTGTCGATGTAGTCTTTTTGGGCGGATCTACATAGTGCGATCGTCTGGTTTCTGAGTTTCTTGCACTGAGCAGTAAGATGTTTGATTTGGATCTTGAGGTCAGGGTTGAATTTTTTCCTAAGCTTTTTGCAACACTTACGTTTTTCATCGTACTTTTTGTCTCTGAGTTTAGCTGATTCGGCTATATCTGAGTTATACCATGGCTCTTGGCGGGCTTTAACCCTGGTGGTTTGCAAGGGGGCCACGTCGTCTAGAGCATTGGTCAATTTGGTTTTAAAACCACACCATGCTCCTTCGACATTTGTACAATTCAGTTCAGAAGAAAAGTCAGTATTCGCTAGTGTGTGATTTAATGCCTCACTGGAGTAGTTTTTGAGGCTTCTAGCTACCACTGTTTTGTGACCACTAGCCTTGGGTTTGTGTATTTTACGCGTACAGTAGATCATGTAATGATCACTAAGACCGCATACAATAGCCCCGCTAGCGGTGACTTTGGATTTGTCTGTGGTTACGATGAGATCTATGAGGGTTTGGGAGTGCTCCGTCACCCTGGTAGGTACGGTAACGAGCTGAGTGAGACCATATTGATTACATAACCCATTAAAGGACTTGAACAGGGGTGCTTCTTTACGCAAAGCACAAACATTCCAGTCGCCCAAAGCATAATACTCAATACCGTCCACCTTTGCTAAGCTCTCCTCAAACAGCTCAAAGAAGTCATTCTGGTCAGGGGGTCTATAGACTGCGCATATTAGTATATTTTTAGCATGTTCAAAAATTATCTCGACCCATACAGTTTCAAGAGAGCTGTGGTGTAGGTCAGGGCGAATGATAAAATTTAAATCATTGTGAATATACATGCAAACACCGCCTCCCTTCCTGTTCCTATCATTCCTAATGACAGTGTAATTGGCTATTTCAATGCTAGTATCTGAGAATGAGTCATCGAGTTTAGTCTCTGAGAAGGTTAAAATGTGTACCTTACCATCAAGAAACATAGCTTTGATTTGTTCCAGTTTGGGTTTCAAACTGGAACAAATCAAACGTTGAGGAAGAAGGAGTTGGATGTCGTCAAGGGTGATTAAAGTCATATTTATACTTACTAGTAAGACGCCTAAGGGTGAAAAGCGACCTTGCCCTAAAGGCTATACATGTCAGTCTAACCAGTGTGGCTGGTTCTACAGAAAGAGATCTCCATATATGGGCATAAAAGGATTGTATGTGCCGATGTGGCCTCCATATATGGGCATTCCCATATGAAGTCCTGTTAGGGGAACCACACAAACAGAATCCCTTTTATGCCCATATATGGAGATCCCTGTCTGTAGAACCGGCCACACTGACATGCATAGTCTATAGGTAAGACTGACATGTATTGGCATTCACAGATATGGGCTTAATGTTGATGACATCAGGGATCTATATATGTGTGCATAAAAGGGATTCTGTTAGTGTGGTTCCCCTGACATCACAGTGATGTAGGGGTGGGAAAGGGTGCACTTGCACCCCCTGGCCGCCAGGGGGGTGCAAACCTCATAAAGTCATTGCAAGCTTCCATAATAGCAATGAATTTCCACAGAGCAAAACAGTGTCTGTTATTCAGCTCTGGTGTCGAATTTGGAGGCGAACGGCTGCTAAAGCCCTCTCTCTCTCTCAAGCAAGCCAACTCTACCGAATGTTCTACTTAAGTAAAAGTATGGTGGGGGCAGTTCTCCATTGCTAAACCTGACATTCCTACAGTGCGTAGGAATTGCAGGTTTAGGAATGGAAATGTGTACCCGTCCACAGTCACCAATGAGACACAGAGTGAGTAGACATAAATTGTGCCATCATAGGCTATTCTAGCCTCTTCTAGCAGAGGATGCAAGACAGGCTGGGTTCCTCATGCACGCACGCTAGCGGGTGTGAACATTTTCGGGTTTTGTACGGGCACAATTTATGTCTACTCACTCTGTGTCTCATTGGTGACTGTGGACAGTTCAGAAACCAGCAGGATTGGCTATGTCAAACAAGATGTCAATTTGTTGTATTATCATTGCAAGAATAATGGCTTTTATTCCATCATGAAAACTTTACTGGATTAGAAAAGATGTAGTTTCCATTAGCTTGGAATCCCATCAATCATTGGTAGGTTTCTGAACTGCCTAGATCCCACCAATGAGAGACAGAGTAATTAGACAGAAATGGTATCACCTTATAAAGAGCATCAGCGAGGACCAATTATATAATAATATACTGTTGAGAATGGGTGAAAGTTGCTAGATGTTTTCTACTGTTCTAGTGTGTCAGAACTTACATAATAAGGCCTGATGTCTACCTGTTGTTGACACAGAGAAACGACTGGATGGCGTGAGGCAGCAAATGCAAGACAAAGAGACAGAACTGCAGAGCAGCCATGAAGAAGCAGAGAGGAAAGATGAAGAGCTGAGGAAGACGGTGAACGAATGGGATCATGAAAAAACACAGCTTGGTGAGAAATGAATCATTAAAAACTCAATCGGTCAACAATGATGGTGTTTATCAAAATGTGAATGTTTGGTATCTTCAACATGTCATTTCAGCTCAGCAGATATGTGATCTGAAGACTGAATTAGAGAACCTGAGGATTGCATCATCTCTGAAGACTGGTCAGTAGCCTGAAATATTTGATTTATCCTTGTTTTAGACATGTGTAATAATGTATGTTGATAAATACAGTAGTTTTCCTGTGTTTTAAAGAGTGGACATACTGTACCTCTAAGCAACCAATCAGGAGGAGATGGAGTGTAGACGCTCCTTCAAGACGTTTAGTAACCATAATGTATAAACTGCTCCAACATTACTGTAACGTTCATCCAATGTCATCTATGGGCTCTGGATCCACCTTATGTGTCTCTGTTGTCAAGACATCCTGTTGTTGTTGTTGTTGTTGTTGTTGTTGATGAGTTGTTGTTGATGATGATGATGATGATGATGATGATGATGATGATGATGATGATGAAGATGATGATGATGATGATGATGATGATGATGATGATGATGGTGGTGGTGGTGGTGGTGGTGGTGTGTTGCAGTGGATGGACAGAACACAGACTCCATGGTTCCACTGAGGACATACCATATGGAATTACCTCCACATAGTGAGTCAATGTTACTCTGTCACATTGTGTTGACATGCTGATGTGTCTAACTCTAATTCTGGTGATCCATTTTATGTACTTATAATATAGTTATAAGTATACAATGAATGTTATTCATTGGGTGTGATTATTAATAATAGTAATAATATATTATATATTGCCAACCGTGTCTTCAAGGTGCTTCCGCAGCTCAACCAAGTCTGACAGGGATACAGACCCAGGAATTGAAACCAGCAGAGAAGAAGCTGATGTGTGTGAGGACAGAGTTCGTTCAAAGAGTCTCAGAGCCCATCCTGCATTCACTACTGGACACTCTTCTGGAGAAGAAAGTGATCAATGATGAAGAAAAGGATACAATCAGAGTTGAAAAAGTCAGGGCAGAAAAGGCACGGCTACTTATCGACAAGGTGTTGAAGAAGGGAAACAAGGCGTGTTCACTAATAATTGACACAATTCATCAGTTGGACCCTCACCTTAGTGAACTGCTGAAGTTAACCTCAGGTGATTCTCCCTCTCTCTCTGGCAAATTTGGCAAATAAAATAGCAAATTTGTGAATGTACTTTATTTACATAATGTGTTGGTTTTATTCTTTATTGCAAAACCCTGACAGCACTGTTTGTTTCAAGACGTGGAGTGGCTTTAGTTTACATAATCTATAATTCACAGCCAAACATAATACTAAATATTTCACAGAACCTGACAGAAGTAAGAATCCGATCTTTTTTTCTGTAATAAGCAGCAAGTCTGCGCTGCTTCCAACTTTAGCTGGACATTGTGACCTTAAATATTCACACACTACTTTGTAGGACAACTTGTTTTGACTAAAGTGTCTCAGATGATTACATTTTATGCCTGTGGTGCCATTTTATACCCTTTTCCATTGTGTTATGTTTCAGAGTTGAGACTGGTACTACTGGGGAGGACAGGAGCAGGGAGGAGCTCAGCAGGAAACATCATCCTGGGCGTGGAGGAGTTTGCTGCTGAGGCCAGCTCCTCTGAACTGAGACAGAGGAGCAGGAGGAGAGTGGGGGAGGTCTGTGGGAGACAGCTGGTGCTGGTGGACACCCCAGTCTTCTCCGGTCATTATCAGGAGACAAGGCAGGATGTAGGACTCTGTGTCCAACTGTCTGCTCCTGGTCCCCATGCCTTCCTCCTGGTCCTACCGGCAGAGCCTTCTGAAGGAGATGCAAGATGGGTGATGGAGAAGATTCAGGAGATGTTTGGAGAGAGCTGCTGGGGACACAGCATTGTCATCTTCATCCATGAGGGTAGTGTGAGAGAGCTGAGTGCTCAGGAGTTTCTCCAAGCAGGCAGTCAGGAACATCAGCAGCTTGTAGAGAAATGTGGGAGCAGATGTCACCTGCTCAACATGAAGGACATCAGTCATGCTGGTCAGGTTGCACAGCTGCTGGAGCTGATAGATAGCATGGTGTCAGGAAACACAGAGAGCTTCTACAGCACTAAGATCTCCCAGGAGGCAGAGGCCCAGGTCAGAGAGATGGAGAGAAAGATTCAGAGGGACATGGAGGAGAGGAGACACGTGGAGGAGCAGAAGATGAGGGAGAGGTTTGAGAAGGAGCTCATGGACTCTCTGAGGGAGACAGACGTCCAAGAGCTCAAGGGAGAAATCGTTAAGATTGGAAATCGGTTGACTGAACTGGAGAGACAAATGAGGCAGGAGAGGGATGAAGAAAAGAAAAGAGAGCTGGAAGAAGAGCTTAGGAAGGAATCTGAGAGAAGAGAGGAACTGGAGAGAGAGCTGGAGAGGTTTACATCAGAGAGAGAGGAAGAGAAGAGAGAGAGGGAGGAGAGACACAGACAGGACATGGAGGAGATGAGAGAGACGTACGAAGGAGAGGCCAGAGTAGAAGCAGAGAGAAACCTAACCAAGATAATCCTGTCTGAGATTTTCAGCAATATCATGATCACAAAGGCAAAGATGCAGGGAGAGTTTAGGAGGCAACTGGAGGAGAAAAACAGAGAGATGAGAACACTGAGAGAACAGTTAGAGGAGAACCTGGGCTTACTGGAAACAAATGCAAACACTCAAGCAGAAAGTGTTGAAGTGAGAGCATGTGAGGGAGGAGAAAGGAGAGGAGAGTACAACATCTCATCATGGTGGATGAGATGTTGTACTAAAATGTTCAGAAATGAGCTGCAAGATATCTACTTGATCACTTGAGTATTAGGTAACAGATGTGCCACAAGTATTAATATTAAGCATACGTAGGTACTTAATGTGCATGCTTTTTAATAAAGTGGTATCTCTCATAAACAAAGCTAAACTGCTATTTGTTTCTTTGCTGGTCTGTTCATTAAGTTTCCTCTAAATTACCCTTGTAAATAGCTTCTAGAGTTTTCTGATCATTTGTGTGAGGAGATGAGAGAGATGTATGGATGAGAGGCCATGGTGGAAGCTTTTCCAGAGAGGGAAAATAGGGCAAACATTCAAGCAGACAGCGTCAAGCAAGTGAAATATCTGACGGGGGAGAAAGGAGAGGGGTGTCATCTTGTATGAGACGTTTTAACATCTAACTTTTATACCACCACCATTAGGCAGACTTATGTAAAACACATTTTGTTCTATTGGTTGCTCAGCGATGTTCACTCTTGCACTAGTAGAAACGTATGTATCTTGTCTTTCACCGATTGTGTGTTTAAACTGATTCACTGTAATAAAAACATGATGTTTTTCATGTACCATCTCTTTCCTTTGTTGTGTTCTTACACCCCTAGACCCAGAGGGTCGAAATAGGGGGATCATCTTACAACATGTAAACAATAGCAGAGTTTAATATTGTCAATGTGTTTTTGTTTTGTTTTTTCTGAGAAACTTAAAACAATGACTTAAGCTCAGATTTCTTTATTCAGATTTCTTTATTAACCATTGTGTAATACACATAGGAATTTGCTTTGGCATACTACATTTTTGCATTCAAATCAATTTTTTCACATATAACATAAACAAAAACAAAAACAAACAAACACAAAAACACCGACAGAACGCAACACGTAGTCACCACAGCTGCCATGGACGGCGCTATCTTGGAGAACCTGCGCAACAATTTCGGGCGGTCAAACAAAAAACACAAACAAAAAACAACAAACATACAGGTTGACAAACAAAACAAACAGGTTGACAAACAAAAACAAACAAGAACACAGGAGGGGAAAAAAGAAAAGGCATAATGTGGAAGGGGGGGGGGTTGCCTGTACGAACAGATAGGGGCGGTGTGCATGGGGGGGGGGGGTGAAAGGCGGGTGAGTGGTTGTGAGTGTGCATGCGTGTAAGTTTGAGTCATGTTTGTGTTTGCATGAGTCTGTGTAGAGGCTTCCAGATAGCAGCCTAGGTCAGAATGTCTTTTCCGCTGGTGTCAGTGCGATAATTGTCTCTCCGCGATCTCAGGGCTATGAGACATCCTTGGCTGGAACAGTCCAGAAGACACAACAACAGGTGTTTGAGGGTGGGAGGGTGGGAGCGCACTACAACACAGTTCCTCTCTCGCAGGAGGAGTGTGGTATTCCAAGGTCAGGCCGGTCCGGTCGTCGTAATTCGGGCGAGGGAATACAGAGAATTAGAGTATCCCTCTAATGTCCATGTTTAGGCCCTCCATGCAGATCGGTGTTTCGCTCCATCAAGATGACAACATGGCATTTAAGTTCATTTAACGCAACAGTCTGGGCACAAACAACCTTGTGCAGTTCCAATATCATGACGGGCAGTTTTGGGGCTCCTGGGGGTCCACCCATCTTGCAGATTTTTCGATAAACCAAGGCAATGCCCATGCCAATCAGCAGAAACCCTGTTATCATAAAAGCGAAAAGATAAATATCTTCCACGTCTTCGACGCTCAAAACCGTAAGGCACATCAAATTCCACCGTTGCCGGTAGTCGATCACGTACCCCGAAGCATAAGTTCCGTCGGGACAACTGGATTCCTCCGAACCAGATTTTCGTGATGAAAAAATAGTATCCATGGCATTCAGTGTGTAGCTCACCAGATCCATGTTTGCTTCCAAATAGGTCCAAATAGCTACGAGAGTAGAGACAGTGTTCAGATACGCTCCAGCAGGCAGGCAGACAGTAGCAGACACACGAGGTAGGGAGAGAAGGAAAAGAGCGACCGCCTTCCTTGAAGAGCAGATTCAGGTTGCACACTGCTGCGTTTTTCGTTTGCGAAATGCGTTTTTCAGGGCAAGGAGAGAGAGAGAGATAGAAAGAGCAAGGGACCGAGTGGTGCGCGAAACGGGCGGCAGTGTGCAAACGTGACTGACATAACGTGAGGTTGGTTTTTTTATTCACACGCTCCGAAATTCACCCCGATATTCGGCCCGAAAAACGCAGCAGTGTGCAACCACCTTTAGGCCATGAGTTTAAGAAGGTGACCTTGTGCTCAATGTACCCCACTTGATAACACAATGTAGAGTAGGCCTATTTGTAGGCCTAAATAATATAGTCGGGGGCGTTAGGGAGATTACATGGTAATTTCGTGCTAATTAGTCTAAAAGCGCCAAATTTTGCACAGATGTAGCCCAGGGCATGCTCTAATGATTTAGCTCCGAAGGTCGCCGACTCGGGCGCCCTAGCTAAATCATTAGAGCATGCCCTGAGCTACATCTGTGCAAAATGTGGCGCTTTTAGACTAATTATAGCACGAGAAAAAAAAAAAAAAAACCCTAAGGCCTCGGACTAACTATGAATGCTCACCAACACATGCATCGTTTTCTGAGGCCATTTCTAGCCCAAGGAATGTTTTTTGTGCAAAAACAAATGCTTGCAATGGATTCAGCATCATGCCAAACCCCTAGTTGGACCCCTCACATCCTACTTAAATACCCAGAAAAAAAATGTTTTTCTGGGTATTTTCCTCCTGTATAGAAAGTCAATGGGAGCCCAACTTGATTTGGCCGCTGTGGCGACCCTGAAGGTCGCCGACTCAGGCGCCCTAACTAAATCATTAGAGCATGCCTTGGGCTACATCTGTGCAAACTTTTGCACTTTTGACTGATTAGCGTGAAATATCCACTAATATGCTCTTTAGTGAACAGAAAATACATTTTCAGGCGGGTTGCCAATTTCAGCCAATCAGGATAGAGTATCTATTGATTGAGAGACGCTGGAGGCAGACATCGCCCTATTTATGGAAAACGTCCTGAGGGCAGAGCTACAACACATCCACAGGTAATTCAAAAGGTAAACTTCTGTGGGTTTTTCTTTTTGGTTGTTTTATTTTGAAGTTTCAGTCTGAAACGGTCGTCTCAACCAATCAGAAGGTCAATATTCTGTGACTACTAGAAAAGGTAAGGAAAAACTGAGCATTGATGGCAGTGGTTTGGTTAAAAATTCGTGGCCGAGGACGCCCGCTGGCCTGCTGGTCCAGGCACATACTGTACCACATAGGCATTGATGCCTGACGGCGTCGCCGGTTCGATTCCCGATCCGGATGACCTGCGTGTCGCTCCCCATCTCTCCCCCCATGTCCTGTCAGTGTACTGTCCTATCAATAAAGGCATAAAAGCCCCAAAAATCTTAAAACCTGGCTAGCGATCCGGGCTGAGAGACGATGTGTAATGTGTGTCTACAAACATGGTTGGATATGTTAATTTCAGGTGGTTGGATGTGGTGGTGTTCTGGTGTCAGTTAAAGAGACAGATATGGGGTTTCCCCACTGCACCCTGCTGTAGAGGCTCTGCCTGGCACAGCTGGCAAGAAGCCTGGTCAACCTTGGCAACACTGGCACCGTCACCTTCTCTGGCACCAGGTAGTAGAGCTCTCAACGGGCCTGAAAATGAAGGCCCGGCCCTAACTAGGCTGGCCCGAGGCCCGGCCCGGCCCAGCCCTACTAGTAAGCATACATTTTACCCCCAAAATGTTTTCCATTGATTACTCATGCCATGGAGACTTGAGTTCAATAATATTTTTAGGTTTTTGTCACCTTACTAAGACAATAATTTGATTACAATAAATTCACCCCCATTGATATCGGATGGGGACCCTAGGTAGTCAGAGAAGGTCATAACAATTGCAAAGATAGCTGATCTACAGACTCAATGTTCTGCCAATCCATTGGAAATCTGCTGTCTTGCCAATGGCAGGACAAGTGAAGTTTTGTAATGGTACATTTGAACATCTGTCCTGACATGAAAAAAAGAGAGAACCACTGATTTGACAACATACGCTTTTACAGAAAACTGTAAGGATTTGGAAGACATTTGTAGAACCGGTATTAGGTCTGGTTAACCCTTACAGTGCCTATCCCGAACAAGTTCGGCTTTATTTCAATCCAATACAATATTTTATTTGCTATTTTACTTACCTCGAGCTGCTTGGAGCAACGTGGGTGGTCCCGGCTCGTCCAGCGCTAGCCAACGAGAGACGCTAGATGGTCCGACGATTTATTCCATTGAAAATGGTTTAAAATAAAGTTTAGACCCCCCCCAATGTTCACCGAATGTTCACTGTAGGCGGTGCGACGTATTCCAGTGTGCCTATCCCGAACTAGTCCGGCTTTTTTAATAAAATGAATAAAATAATCCGAGGCCGCACCATGCCTGGCTCTAAATTTAAAATCTAGGCGGCCGACCGAAAGCCCTTTCCCCCGGCCCGTAATCGGGCAACGCGGCCGCATCGCGCCGCCCACTCCAATGATAAATCACATCTTCAGACAGGATTTTCTCCGGATTGTGTTCCCAGACCCAAAGAAAAAGTTTTTTGCGACTGAAATAGCTTTAGATCGGGCTTCTAAATGGGTTAGCATTTTGGCTACGTGTCAGCTAGCTTCCTCCTATCGTCACACATAGCATTGGCTGGAGTGAAATCCCAAGGCACTTGGGACAGTGTCGACGGAAGCTAGAGCGAAGGTCTATGGAGACATTTCTGGCACTCTAGCGCCCCTTGTGGCCGGCGGCACTGTATGAGTTAATACCTTTTACATAACATTATAAATTATTTCTTATTTTTCCAGGTGAAACAGGCCATGGCTGCTGTCTCGCTCTCCCCCCTCCATCCACATGTGTGGTCAGACTCTGGTCCAGCTGGTGGAGAGCACTCTGACCAGAGAGTTCACCTCCAGACTGTGTTCTCACCATGCCCAGAGGCGGAGCTCCGCTCTGGGCCCCGAGGCTCCAGGGCCCATCATCAGTCTGTACAACGCTGTGCTGGAACACCTGGCGGAGCTGGTCAGCTCCAAGGTAGGCACTGTTCTTTTTGACTGCACCTTTTTAATATAGTTTTATTCTTAGTCTTTTGAGTAAAATGTCATTTAGTTTTAGCAATATTTTAGTCATCTGTTAATTGTTTAGTTTTAATCTATTTTAAATCCTCTGTTGATTTTGTCGACAGGAATGTATTTTGATTTTACACTTGGTTGCATGCTGAAACTGGCCTATCTCACAACTCTGCGACAGATTGTGAGCTTGTAGATCTGCTATTTCAGAGCGCAACCAAACAGAAAATGTTTTTTATTTATTTTTTATTTTTTAGTTCTGCTGGATCTCTTCTCCACTAGTCCCTCCCTAACATTTTCGTTTTAATTTGCTGACAAATTTATCAATGTATTTACTATTAGTTAATAGTTTTAATTTTATTTGGATTTTATTTTCGTCAACATTTTTCTTCATAGTCAATGAAAATTACAATTATTACATAATCACCTAATCACAATCAATTGACATACGTAATCGTTATAATCGCTTCTATGTTGAAAAACGTTCATACATCTTCAAACATTTTCCCAGAATAGCAGATATACAACATGTCTCTTCGTGATGTGTTGTAAGCTTGTACATCAGCTATTTCTGCTGTTTTACTTTATTTTGAAATGTAAATGTATTAAATATGTCAGCAATTTCTAAATCTAAGTTATTTGTCATGTCTCACCTGTGCAATTTGTGATTATGAAGCCTAAAATGCCAAACAGAAATTAGATTGGTATTCATAACGTTCCAATGTTCAAATGCCCCAAAACTCATTTAATTCATTAATCACAATTATTAATTGTGACTATTAATCGTCAAGGTGCCTAGGCTATAGGCCTGCCTGTGTGTCGTGGGTTCGAGTCCCATTCCAGACGATCTCACATCTCACTCTCTCCCTGTTTCCTGTCCATCTTAACTATGCCCCATTTCCACTGTAGGGCCAACCCAGAACTAGAACCAGAACTTTCCAGATCCAAGAACTTTCAAGAACCTGTGAAGTTCCGGGACCAAGTTCTGCTTACATTTCCATATAACCAGAACTAACCGGGAAGGTCCCAAAAAAGAGCAGCAGCGCTGCTGGCCCCTCCCATAAGTTCCCAGAACTCAAGTTTAGTTTTACCTCAGGAGCAGGACCTAAAAAAGGTTCCAGGAACCTTGTCTGGAACCGGGCCGTGCGCAAAAACCAGAACCAAAAAAATAGGTTCATGTTCCTGAAAGTTCTGGTTCCACCTTACAGTGGAAAAGGGGCTTATTACTCTATAAATAACAATGTTGTAATGGTGTCTGCTGTCCTCCCAGGCCCTGGCCAGCCTCTCCTGGCCCCCGGGGGAGTTTTCCCAGGCTGAACCCAGACACCTGCTGCCTCACGTGGGATGGAACTCTGACGACCACCTGGCCTGGCTGCGTCACACCCTGCTCAGCCTGCACATCCCACCCTGGCAGCCAGAGCCCTCCCAGCACGGTCAGTGGAGACATGGATTCATCTATCACGATGAGGATATGATTTATTCCTATTCATTATCTATATAGCATGGTATTTATCCATATTATGTATCTAGATAGCATGGTATTTATCCATATTAGTTATCTGCATAGCATATTATTTATCCATATAATGTATCTATATAGAATATTATTTATCCATAAGATTTATCCATATTGAATGTTATTTATCCATATTGTCTATACATATAGAGTAGCACAGGGGTCTTCAGCGACCCCTTAGTTGAGAGAGAGATGAAGTAGGGACCCCCATAACCTTTTCATAGATTCCATATAGTTTCATTGTTTGACAGCACAATCATCAGTGTATTTCGGATTCATGTCAATTTGTGTTTTCAGATATTTAACCACTTGAACCGTCAATACTTAATAAACCTGACCTTTCACTCTGTACTTAGTGTGCTCTTTTTCCCCCTCTACACCTAACCTCTTTGCCGAAAATAGACGATCTACAAGCTTACAACGCCTCGCGTTGTGAGCTTGTAGATTGGCTATTGTTGGCTATAGTTCTCAGAATATGGACACTATGGTTCAAGTGTTTAATATAAAAAAGGAGAAAAAAACATTTCTATCACACAAAGATTTGGAGGACCCCCTGTAGTAACTCTGAGGACCCCCTAGGGGTCCCGGACCCCCTGTTGAAGACCCCTGGAGTAGCATATTTATCCATATGGCATTTATTTATCCAGATTATGCATCCATGTAGCATATTATTTATCCATATAGAGAACCAGAGTTATTACAGAGGGAATAGACAATGAGTATTATGCTCAAAGTTTAATCAAAAATCTCAGTGAAAAGCAACCCACTCATGGGTCCCGACCCACTGTTTGGGAAACGGGAGAGTGTTTTTTGCAGGTCTTTCAGTCCGAGTGTATCAAAAAAGCAACTGGGTTAAGCACCGTTGGTCCCACCAGTTTAACATTCACCAGTGTCGGCAGGTTAGCATTTCACCAGTGTTAATTTTACTGAGGTTAAAGTTAGGTTTAGGTGTTTCTCTGTACCTCAGACTTTTGTCACCTCGGTGCAGCCAATCGCCTGCTTCCGCTGCCTTAACACAGTTGCTGTTTTGATACACAAAAACCTGCAAAAAACACTGTCCCTTTGGGAAACTGCATCAGAAGCTTCTAAAGTTCCACTGCAGTGCACTGGCTCCCTCTGCTGGGCAACAACTGCTCTATCTCTACATGGCTGAAAAGTTCTCAAAACATTACACTTAACTCATTGAGTGCCAATCCCGAACTAGTTCGGCTTTATTAGCGTATCGTAGAGTGCCGATCCCGAACAAGTTCGGCTTTAAAAAAAAAAAAAAAAAAAAAAAAAAAAAAATTGAAAAATTTTTTTTTGATTTTTTTTTTTTTTTTGGACCCCATCAAATCTGGTGAACATGATTTCAATCGCGATTTTGCATGTTCCACCCCCATACAACCCCATCTAACATACAGGGCAGCCATTTTTGTTTACATAACATGTAAAACATAATGGCGATTATCTCAAGAATGCCTGAACGGATTTCCAATCGGATTTTTTTTGTTTGAAAGCTGTGAACAAACTGCACAAATCCACTCCAATGCAATCCAGGATTGCATTGGATTTTTTAGAGCTCATTCTTCTCTGTTTTTTTTCCCATGCATGAGGTGTGCAAGGTTTAATCATGGCTAAGTTGACGAAAATAAGGCTTCTAAAATGCTTGGTAGCCAATAGCTAACTTCAAGCTAACTTCATCCTCTTCCTGTACATGCACAAAGGAAAGTGTTCAGGCAAGGCATGGCTCCAGGGCTTGGGCATGCATTACCAGCATATCTCTATTATTCTCTGGTCACTGGGCGCCCTCTAGTGGTGATAGGCTGGCATTCAATGAGTTAATTCATTAACAGATTACATTAACAGGCTTCACCTTCATGTTTCTGTCAAACTGGAGCTATGACTTGAGCTTGGCTGTCGTTGGAGGTTTATCTACAACTCTGCAATGTTAGGACCCCCTCGAAAACAAGATGGTGCATCTCAAGGGTTTTATCCTGCAATTGAATTGTGAATAAACAAAAATAAAAGTGGTTTTATTAGGTATGTGTCTAGGTCAGTGTTTCTGTGGACCTTTGGTGTGCCCTTTGAGATGTTTGGTTTTCCCTTTGAAATGTCAAAGGTAACTGGGGGACCCAGGGAGATCCCCAAATGATGTTGGGATCCCCAGATGACAGTGAAGTCACAATTTAAGAAAGAAAATGGACCATCACTGCACCAAAAGTAATAACAAACTATATAAAAACTGGTCAAACATTGGCCAAAAAGTACACACCGTATAATTATCTAGGTGTGCCCTGGGATCTTTTGGCTATGAAAAGTGTGCCCAGGCAGAAATAAAAGGTTGGGAAACACTGTCTTATGTAAATGTCTCCTAAATCTTTCTAACCAGTACTATTATGCATGTTAAATAATATTAAACACGCATAATAATAACATAATATGACACATTATGTAATTATGTTCATGTTTAATGTCAGCCCCCTGTTCAGAGCTGTGCGTGTCCATCTACCAGTACTGTTATATTGTTTTATATATGTTAATGTTATGTGTAAAGCATGGATTAATCCATGGTAATGTGTTACATGGTGTTGTATTGTGTAAAGCATGCATTAATCCATGGTAATGTGTTCTATCATGTTGTTTTGTTATATATTATGTTAATGTTATGTGTAAAGCATGCATTAATCCATGGTAATGTGTTCTATATTATGTTGTGTTAATGTGTTCTATCATGTTGTATTGTGCAAAGCATGGATTAATCCATGGTAATGTGTTACATTATGTTGTGTCAATGTTCTATCATGTTGTATTGTTTTATATTATGTTAATGTTATGTGTAAAGCATGCATTAATCCATGATAATGTGTTCTATCATGTTGTATTGTGCAAAGCATGCATTAATCCATGGTAATGTGTTGTATGGTGTAAAGCATGCATTAATCCATGGTAATGTGTTCTCTCATGTTGTATGGTGTTTGCAGCCTCCTGGTCAGAGCTGTGCTCCTCCATCTACCAGTACTGTTCCCTCATCCCGGCCTCTGACCACACAGCCCCTCTCCTCATGTCCAGACTGGACCACCTGCTGCACAGCGTCAGCCTGCAGGGGGGCTCCCAGAGGACCCCCCAGAGGACCCCCCAGAGGACCCCCCAGAGCCCCACGTACCAACACATTCCCTGGGACGACATCGTGCTGCTCTGCATCGACCACAAGATGAAAGACTGGCCCCCCGCCGGACCCCCTGTCTGTGAAGGTCTGTTCAGTGTCATAGTTCTAATGAATAAGATTCTCTTTAGTTTGTCATAGTTCTAATGAATAAGATTCTCTTTAGTTTGTCATAGTTCTAATGAATAAGATTCTCTTTAGTTTGTCATGGTTCTAATGAATAAGATTCTCTTTAGTTAGTCATAGTTCTAATGAATAAGATTCTCTTTAGTTTGTCATAGTTCTAATGAATAAGATTCTCTTTAGTTAGTCATAGTTCTAATGAATAAGATTCTCTTTAGTTTGTCATGGTTCTAATGAATAAGATTCTCTTTAGTTTGTCATAGTTCTAATGAATAAGATTCTCTTTAGTTTGTCATGGTTCTAATGAATAAGATTCTCTTTAGTTTGTCATAGTTCTAATGAATAAGATTCTCTTTAGTTTGTCATAGTTCTAATGAATAAGATTCTCTTTAGTTTGTCATAGTTCTAATGAATAAGATTCTCTTTAGTTTGTCATAGTTCTAATGAATAAGATTCTCTTTAGTTTGTCATAGTTCTAATGAATAAGATTCTCTTTAGTTTGTCATAGTTCTAATGAATAAGATTCTCTTTAGTTTGTCATAGTTCTAATGAATAAGATTCTCTTTAGTTTGTCATAGTTCTAATGAATAAGATTCTCTTTAGTTTGTCATCTAACATATAATTTAGCGAATGTCTGTCTGAGTGAGTGTCTGAGTGAGTGTCTGTCTGTCACAGCGTTTCTCCTCAGTGGCTGGAGCAATTGATCTGAAATCGCATCACCAATAGCATATGAACACACCTGACATAACTGTGAAGCCCGTTTGTCACTTTCACAAATCATATGCTGTATATTAGCATTTTTATGGTGTATCTATATCTATTTAGCCTACAGTACCTTTTGTGACCACACATATGTTAAGGGAGGGGCGCTGTTGTTCAGGCCATGCACAATCACACACAAACCCACACACACACACACACACACACACACACACACACACACGGGGGGGGGGGGGGGGGGGGGGGAGTGTGTGTGTGTGCAGGCGGGCGGGCGGGCGGGGGGAGGGGGGGGGGGTTCTGGCCCTGTTACAGATGTTGTCCAAAAATCATGCAGATCGGTACACAGTATCTCTGTAGCCGTTAAATGGAACGGGTATTTCTTACATTGATGCTCCTACATATTAGCATGCAAGCACCAGTTAAAGTTACTTTCCATCCCTCATATACTGTGTGCACAGTGCACATCCCATAACCCACACCCTGCACATCATTTCGGAGCTCATATCTTTGAACGGGTAAGGGCTAGTAGTTCTAATGAACACAATTCTCTTTAGTTTGGCATAGTTTTAATGAATAAGATTCTCTTTAGTTTGTCATAGTTCTTTCACAATTACAATGTACAATTTAGGCATTTTAGCAGGCTCTTAATTCAGTGCAATTAACAATAAGTAGGGACAGCAGATGGCAATACACCAATCATCAACATTAAAGGAGGAGTTCACCCCCAAAATGACTTTTTTTCTATTGATTACTCACGCTATGGAGACTTGAGTTCAATAATATTATTTGTCGCATTCCTAAGACAAAAAGTGTGTTATAGTAAATTTACCCCCATTGCTTCCGGATGGAGACCCAAATGTCTGGAACCAATGAGGGTACATTTATTGTAATGAAATTATTGTCTCGGGGATGTGATTAAAAAACCCCAAAAATATATATATATATATTATTGAAGTCTTCATGGAAGAAATGTCATTTTTGGGGTGAACTACTCCTTTAATACATCAAATGCATAGAAATAATAATCCAAAAACAATCAAAACATCAATAATCTGTAGATAGATAGATAGATAGATAGATAGATTCCTTTATTATCCCAAGGGGGAAATTCAGTTGTCCAGTTGTAGCATAGCAGTATACTGTACATAGATACAAACTATAGCTTCGATGTACAATAGGATGGCAAGTGTAAAATTGCCTGACATGGATCTACGGTATATAACAATGCTAACTAAATGACATGTATGGTCATCGAGGGTGAGCAAGTGCTATGGGCTAAGGTGGAGTTTGAAGAGGGGAGTGTTCAGTCCACGGTGGAAACTAGGGAGTGAGTCTGTTGTTCTAATTGCAACGGGGAGTTCATTCCTCAGTTTGGAGGCCAGGAGGGAGAAGAGTCTGGGACGAGTGGATCGTTGTCCTGGGGTTTTTAGCGAGGGTTCTGTCAGCATCCCTGTGTTTGTTGATCTGAGTGAAGGGGTGGGGTTGTAGGGGTTGATCAGGCTTTGGAGGTATGGAGGTTCCATACCTTTGGCTGCTTTGAAGGCCAGCATCAGTGTTTTGTACTCTGTACGGGCAGAAACTGGGAGCCAGTGGAGGAAGCAGTGAAAAAAGGTAGTTGACAAAATGAACACTGGATTTATACAATTGAACATGCAAAGCAATAAGCCTGTTCTCTCACTCTCTGCTCTGATTTGAGCCACTAGCACTGCTGCTTACTGGGCCTAGTCGGGCCAGGCCTTGTTAAGAACTCTACAAAAGTCCACTCATTCCGTGTGTGTGTGTGTGTGTGTGTGCGTGTGTGCGTGTGTGCGTGTGTGCGTGTGTGTGCGTGTGTGTGTGTGTGTGTGTGTGTGTGTGTGTGTGTGTGTGTGTGTGTGTCTAGGATCAGTCACTGAGGACGGGGAGGTGTTGGTGTATTTCCTCTCAGAGACACTAGGGGGCTTCCAGCCTCCTGAGGAGTGGTCCCAAGCTGTGAGACGCACACACACACTGAGACAACAGATGGACAGGTATACACACACACACACATGCACACACACACATGCACACGCACACGCGCGCGCACACACACACACACACACACACACACACACACACACACACACACACACACACACACACACACACACACACACACACACACATTTTAACCAGTTGTCCACATAAGGGAGAAACATACAGGGACACAAATACTATTGGTGCAGCAAGAATACATTCACAAAATCATGGCATACGTTTTCATGATACACTAGGCATGTCACTCAGTAATCTAAGGGTATAAGTAACAGCGTCTTCGCCATATGTGGCAGACACAGTTGGGCATCCCAAGTTGTTGAAACCCTCTAACAACCAGTCTATTGCTACCAAATATAAAAACAAATAGTCTGCACCTGTAGCCCAGCTCTGAGATGGTATTTAGCAGAGGTTGGTATTTAATGACCTTGGTCATAAAGGCTTCCTCTAGTCTAAGGTCAAAGGTGCATTCTATCTCTAATACAGACACTTCCCTAGAGTCTTCAACATCATCTGCTGTATTAGCAGTCAAAGATTTCACAGAGATGGAACATGGATGAAATGACACTGGAATGTTTGTACATTCTCACTGTAGATGCATGATATTTTCATGTCCAAACAGGCTATTGTTGGCTTATTTATTGTCAGTTTTGCCCTTTTCTACTTAAAGCCTGCATGTGTAAAGTGTTAAACATTGAACTGTGTGTGTGTGTGTGTGTGTGTGTGTGTGTGTGTGTGTGTGTGTGTGTGTGTGTGTGTGTGTGTGTGTGTGTGTGTGTCCTCAGGGTGGAGGCAGAGGGTGGTGGACCCCCCACCTCCTCCAACCTCTTCAGATCACAGATGTGGTGGAGGAGCCGCTTGGACCCTGTGCCGTCCCCTGCCCTCCCCCTCTGGACATCAGCCACACGCCCAGCGCTCTGGAGCTGCTACCTCAACGAGTGTTAGACCAGCTGCAAGAAGAGAGCGCTCTGAGCCACAGGTACACACATTGGAACACACACACACACACACACACACTAGGGCAGGGGTTCCCAAACTTTTTTGTCCCAGGGCACCCGATAAATATTGTTTTAATCCGAGGCACCCCTTCATTATAATTTTCACTCCCAGCACCTTATATTTATAGCATATCGTCGTTGTCGGGTGGAAACCTTGTATGTCCAAAACTGTTCGTTTTGTATTTATCATCTAAAAAAAATTATTAACTAGTTTTGTGCGACGGTCTTGTATGATGAAGCAGGGCTTTGCTTTACCAAAAGACGTACACATTTGAAACTTGGAGATATGAGGTTTCTGCCCGACAGTGATGATATTTTAGTTATTATGTTGCAAGGAAAACGTTGAGATAATGGCTAAATAGTGTCCAAATAAATTCCATATATCATCAAATGATCTCACGGCACCGCTGGACTGCCGTCACGGCACCCCAGGGTGCCCCGTCACCCACTTTGAAAACCCCTGCACTAGGGTATTAAACACAAAGTTGACAAGTTGACTCAGTCAACTTTACATGAATTAGCCCCAATCTACATCTCAGAATTACTACACGCAAAACCAAATGTTAGATCCCTTAGGTCCTCGAACAAAGGCCTCCTGGACATTCCCTCATCCAATCTTAAAACCAAGGGTGACAGGGCTTTTGCAGTTGTTGCTCCTACATTATGGAATAACCTCCCATCGCTTATAAAAACTGCTGAGTCAGTCGATTGTTTTAAAAATCTGCTTAAAACTCACTTGTTTCGAATGCATTTTACTTGATGAAGCTGTATTTTTCTCATGTGCCCTTGTTGTATATTGTTTTAACTGATTGTTTACATTGTTTATATATTTTTTCTATCAAACAACCATGTGTGCTTGTGTACAGCATTCAAACAGTAAGATTGCTTATTGTCAAAGACAGAATGATTCTCTGCTTTTCCAACTGTATTTTGTCAATGAAATGAAGTACACTAGCACAGGGAGTTTTCACTCAGCCATTAATTAACTAATCTATCATATTAACACCAAAACAAATGCCTCAAGGGAGAAAGGATTGCTTTAGGCCATTCTATTCTAAGTCATTTTCGGATTCCCCCCATAAAGTCGACTTAAACTCAACTTTTTACTCGAGTCGACTTGCAAAAATCACAAGTCGTTAATGCCCTAACACACACACACACACACACACACACACACACACACACACACACACACACACACACTCTCACACACACACACACACACACACTCTCTCACACACACACACACACACACACACACCCACACACACACACGCACACGCACACACACACACACACACACACACACACACACACGTTTATACAAAGTGTCTTGGGCCTACAAAGCAACCAAAGACGTGACACCTCCATATGTTCAAGATATCATCCAACCCTACAACCCCTCTTGCTTACTCAGATCAGTTTTATACACAGTAATGGTGTCTGAACCTTCCCTAAAACACCCTGGACGATGCTCCACACGTCCCAGACTCTTCTCCCTTCCCTAAAACACCCTGGACGACGCTCCACACGTCCCAGACTCTTCTCCCTTCCCTAAAACACCCTGGACAACGCTCCACACGTCCCAGACTCTTCTTCCTTCCCTAAAACACCCTGGACAACGCTCCACACGTCCCAGACTCTTCTCCCTTCCCTAAAACACCCTGGACAACGCTCCACACGTCCCGACCCTAGAATTCACCTTGTTTATTGACTAGAGATCATGTTTACTCTGCTTATTTCAGTTTCCACATGTACGTGGCTCTGCTTAGGATCGTCAGATATGGGAACCCATATGGCCCACGGGCCATTTGCGGCCCGCGGTAATAATGGTGGTACAAGAGCAGCAACAACACTAGTATATCGTTGTTGTCGGGTGGAAATCTCGTATCTCCAAATTTGTACGTTCTTTCGCAAATCATACAAGGCCGTCGCACAAATGTAGTGAAAACAGCAGATCTACAAGCACACAACGCCTCGCACCGTGAGGCGTTGTGTGCTTGTAGATCGGCTGTTTTCACTAGTTTAAATCATTTTTAAAATGATAAATTCAAAACGAACGGTTTTGGACATACAAGATTTTCACCCTACAACAACGAAAACTGTCGCTGGAGTAGTGGGAACGCCACCGTCGCCCCCTGCGATGTTGTGGCCCTCGGCTTGATACCCTAGACATAATTCAATGTTGTGGCCCTCGGCTTGGTATCCTAGACATGATTCGGCCCTTGGGGAAAACTAATTGGGGAACCCTGACGTAGAGCCTCTGTCCTACTCCTCCCTCCCAACTCTCCCTGACTGTAGGAGTACTCTCAGAGCGTTGTATGGAGAGTGGCGACACTTTCGTCGACTCCTATAGTAAACGTGGAAAGCCTATTTACTCTATTGTGGGAAGCTAACTTAGCCTAGCTTACGCATGCGCACACATGCACGCATGGAGCCTGTCTCATTCCTAGCAAGCCTCTGCCCCGTCCGCCCCAATTCATTTTTACTCGCTGGTAAATAGACTAAATGATGTCTTTTTCACCCTTTTAATAATGTTGTCGACCTTAGAGAGGCCCGTGAATGCGTTAAAATTGTGAAAAAGACGTGATTTGGTCTACTTACCAGCGAATTAATGACTGGGCTAGAATGGGGGCGGAGGGCTAGAATGGGGGCGGACGGGGCAGAGGCTCGCTAGGACTCCATGCGAAGCCACTTCCGGTCTGCGGCGAGTTCAGAGCGTGTCGTCACTCTCCTTACACTGCTCTGGGAGTGCTTACATTGACTTCATGTTTGTCTCTTCCTGCAGGAGCACAGAGCAGCTCCAGGATTGGCTGAACGCAGACCCTGTGGAGCACCTGGCCACGCCCCTCTTCATGCCCTCCTCCACCCTGCTGGCCACGCCCACCTGGACGCTGCCCACGCACCACAGTGCCACCAACAGGCCTCCATGGGTAAGACACCCCTAGGGGGTCCTCAGAGTTACCATAGGGGGTCCTCCAAATCTTTGTGTGATACTTTTTTCTCCTTTTTTATATCAACCATGTACGTGAACACTAGTGTCCTTATTCTGAGCACTTTAGCCAAAAATAGCAGATCTACAAGCTCACAACGCCTCGCGCTGTTGTGCGCTTGTAGATCGGCTATTGTTGGCAAAGAGGTTTGGTGTAGAGGGGAAAAAGAGCAGACTAAGTACAGAGTGAAAGGTCAAGTTTATTAAGTATTGATGGTTCAAGTGGTTAAATATCTGAAAACACAAATTTACATGAATCCAAAATACACTGAATTGTGCTGTCAAACGATGAAACTATATGGAATCTATGAAAAGGTAGTGGGGGTCCCTGCTTCATCTCTCTCTCAACTAACGGGTCCTTGGCCTGAAAACGTTGAAGACCCCTGGTATCTTCTGATTGGTGTAAAGACAGCCCCTGTCCTCTGATAGGTGCAAAGACAGCCCCTGTCCTCTGATAGGTGCAAAGACATCCCCTGTCCTCTTATAGGTGCAAAGACATCCCCTGTCCTCTTATAGGTGCAAAGACATCCCCTGTCCTCTGATAGGTGCAAAGACAGCCCCTGTCCTCTGATTGGTGCAAAGACATCCCCTGTCCTCTGATAGGTGCAAAGACAGTTCCTGTCCTCTGATAGGTGCAAAGACAGTTCCTGTCCTCTGATTTGTGCAAAGACAGCCCCTGTCCTCTGATTGGTGCAAAGACAGCCCCTGTCCTCTGATAGGTGATAGGACAGCCCCTGTCCTCTGATAGGTGATAGGACAGCCCCTGTCCTCTGATTGGTGCAAAGACATCCCCTGTCCTCTGATAGGTGCAAAGACAGTTCCTGTCCTCTGATAGGTGCAAAGACAGTTCCTGTCCTCTGATAGGTGCAAAGACAGTTCCTGTCCTCTGATTTGTGCAAAGACAGCCCCTGTCCTCTGATTGGTGTAAAGACAGCCCCTGTCCTCTGATAGGTGCAAAGACAGCCCCTGTCCTCTGATTGGTGTAAAGACAGCCCCTGTCCTCTGATTGGTGCAAAGACAGCCCCTGTCCTCTGATAGGTGCAACGACAGCCCCTGTCCTCTGATTGGTGCAAAGACAGCCCCTGTCCTCTGATAGGTGCAAAGACAGCCCCTGTCCTCTGATAGGTGCAAAGACAGCCCCTGTCCTCTGATTGGTGTAAAGACAGCCCCTGTCCTCTGATAGGTGCAAAGACAGCCCCTGTCCTCTGATTGGTGTAAAGACAACCCCTGTCCTCTGATTGGTGCAAAGACAGCCCCTGTCCTCTGATTGGTGTAAAGACAACCCCTGTCCTCTGATAGGTGCAAAGACAGCCCCTGTCCTCTGATTGGTGTAAAGACAACCCCTGTCCTCTGATAGGTGCAAAGACAGCCCCTGTCCTCTGATAGGTGCAAAGACAGCCCCTGTCCTCTGATAGGTGCAAAGACACCCCCTGTCCTCTGATTGGTGTAAAGACAGCCCCTGTCCTCTGATTGGTGTAAAGACAACCCCTGTCCTAAAAACTACCAATAAAACTAATTTGAATTGAATTGAAGTCTCGGAAAAGAGGCGCTGTGATTGGCCAGTTGTCACTTTGAGTAGCAGCGTGCCTTCCGCCAATAATTTGTACAGTTTGCTCCAAAGAACTGCAGAGGCGGATTAGGTATCTATCTATGATCACAAGTATCTTTGCTGTCTTCCAACCAAACGATGCAGTGGTCAGTTTGGCACCCAAAACAAGCTGAAGTAACAAAAACATGAGAACAAATGACCAAGGTACTGTATGTCTGCATTGGTCATAATAAATAACTATACTCTACTGCCCTACAAAGGCAGAGTGCAGTAAATACGTTTTCGGACACACCGACTTATTTGTGTCGCCAAAATGTCAAGCCTTCATGATATTGGGGGGATGAACAATTGAACAATTAGCTCAAGAATCACTTATATGCCTATATCCCCTTTGGCTGACCAGTTGTAACACCTTTAAACCCATTTTTTTGTTAACTTCTTGTACGTATTTACTGCACTCTGCCTTTGTAGGGCAGTGTAGGTCACGTTACAATGTTCTTTTTCTCTCTTCTTTTCTTTACTCTTGTGTTTTGCTCTTCTCTCTGGTTTTAACTGTTTAGCTCACGTGTTTTCTTTCTTCTCTTTTGTTTTTCTCATGTGCTCAGTGCGCTGTAATCAAGTAAATACTCAACCTCTGTAATGATGTAATTTACAGCCACGCTCGGGTCGCGCAGCAAGTGGCGCTTGGCCAGTTTGATGTGACTTGCATGTGACTTGCATATATCTCTATGGGGTGGATGTGGTTACTGCTTTCAGACTGAGTCAGATGTCCTCACATCCGATATGGGATCGGATTTGAAACCACCTGGATGTGGTTTTTCAAAATCGGATTTCATGTGACATGCATGTGACCTGTCTGGATTTAGACTATTTAAAAAAAATCGGATTCCACTTTTGATGTGACTCAGATCTGATTCAGTCTAGATTTTAGTGGCAGTGTAAAGCCGGCCTTATACTTACATCAACTTCATGTGTTCTAGGAGACGAAGCCCGAAGAGACGTCCAGAAAGACGCCTCCATCTCTGTCCTCCAGAGGGACAGCCGTGTCTCTGTCCTCCAGAGGGACAGCGGTGTCTCTGTCCTCCAGAGGGACAGCCCTGTCTCTGTCCTCCAGAGGGACAGCCCTGTCTCTGTCCTCCAGAGGGACAGCCCTGTCTCTGTCCTCCATAGGGACAGCCGTGTCTCTGTCCTCCAGAGGGACAGCCGTGTCTCTGTCCAGACGTCTTCAGGACCTCCAGCATCAGATAGCAGCCGGTCAGGAGGAGGAACTGTCCTTCAGACTGAAGCTGGACAACCTGATGAGCATCGTGGACGACTGAGTCCAGCCACCCACGGCTCTCAATGCTCTTTGACTCCCAAAGAAACTCCCTTGAATATGTTCCAGTAATTGATAGTTAAAAGGTCATTGTTGGGGGTGACTTATTGCATTAAAACTGGGCTGAAGTGTTGTCAGGTTGGCTCCAGTACCGTGTTGTTGGAGAAGTGCTTTTAATGTTTTACGAGCAGTTTTAGTTTAGCAGTTTTCCTTTTGTATTTAAAAATGTTTAATAAAATGACCGTCGCTTACAGTGTGTTTATAGTGATGCCCATTTTGGGTCAAAATGTAAAAACTACAGCTCAGTAGAACGAGTGAATTTCTGGTTTTCTTGTTTTTCTTTTTGTTTTGCTGTTTTGTTTTTTAAGCTATATTTTTGTCAAACAATTAATAAAATGTGACATTTACATGATGCTCTGTGTCCTTCTCCTACAAAATAAGTTCACTTAAGTTGCTATAAGCTGTTTTCTGCTGACATAAACAGGAAATTACTTATTTTTATTTTTTATTTTATTATATTCAGACGGCTAAATGTGCTTCCTAAAGAAAAGTTGTCTCTGTGACACTTCCTGGGGCCACAATCTGCCTCCAAAACTATTATTTTTTATCTGTGAGAAGTTCTGTCATTGGTCTGCTTATTTGGCAGCCTGCCAAATAAACAGACCAATCAGGACCACCTCTTGTTCTTGTTTGGATTGGTTGACCTGTCTGTCAATCCTTTTAGCCCCGGTCAGCTGGTTCATGCACCAATGAGCTGCTAGTGACAGAGCTTCTTACAGATAAAATGTTTTGGAGGCAGACTGCGGCTCCTAGAAGCACCACAGAGATTAGATTTGTTTAGGGAGCGTTTTTAGCCGCCTGAATATAATAAGATTTAAATTTAAATAAGCAATTGCATGTTTCCTGTTTATGTCAGCAGAAAACTGCTTATAGCAACTTTAACAAATTAAATAATGTGTGTTAAAATAAGAGTTAAAAAACTGGTTATTGTGATAGTAATCGTATTTGCTATAGAGCAGGTCTTCAACAAGGGTCCGGGACATTAGTGGGTCTTGTTAGTTAGATTTTATTTCATTTTATTTCTTTAATCAACCACTTGAACCCTAGTATCCCTATTCTGAGGGGAACATTAGCCGATCTACAGGTTCACAGCGTCTTGCACTGCGTGGCGTTGTGAGCTTGTAGATCTGCTAACTTTGACAAAGAGGAAAAAAGCAGACCAAGTAGGCCTACAGGGTCAAACTTGAAAATACAAGTCTATGAAGGCATCTATGATTCATTTTTTTATAAATGTTAGGTTGGCTAATTTGATTGTTTTCCTGCAGGAGACAAGGTATTATTAGTTATCCATGTGATAATGCTTCATTAGTAATAGAGTAGTGATCAAGGCACTGTTATGGAAGCCATGGTCTAATGACATAAATCATTACCACCTTTTACTGCTCTACCATGACCAAGGCATTGAGCAGTGGACTTAGAACGCCTTTAAAACTCATTTTTTATGACTTGAATACTTGGAAGTTAATGATTAACTAAGGATAGGAATCAAACTTTAATACTTCGACTCGTGTTTGTGCTGGTTAGTCGTATAGGCGTCAGTAATGTTTGAGGATTCGTATGAATTTGCTGTTCAAGTCTAAAGCAGTGAAAGGTAAGATATTATCTTAACGTTTTTTTGTAACTTAATCATGTAGAAATGTGCCTGCTGAACCACCATAGGTTTCAGTGTTTGTGAGCAGGAAACAGCGGGTCGGTACTCACTGTTGGTTACTTGTGACAAAGTACAAAGAAGTAATCTCCATGCTCATGAAGAAGACTGCAGCTCGCAAATCAAACTATTTATTTACAGATAAATGTTATGTAAATTAAGTGTGGTAATTTGGATATTTGTTCTTCTATACAGGAGACATGGCAGGGTCCAGAGGTCATGGTAGGTCACAATACTTTTATTACCCGATAGATCAGTGTTTCTCAACCTGTGGGTCGGGACCTATATAAAACACTATACTATTTAAAACATTGTCACAATATTTCTCTGTGGAACCGTGTCAAAGCAAATGTAATGCCTCAACTACTACAATCCCAAGTGCTTGTCAGGGTGGGGAGACCCCGTTTCAAATATTTTGATTATTTTGGGGGGTCCTGGCCTGTAAAGGTTGAGAACAACTGTGATAGATGAACCATCATCAACTGATATGGAAAGGAGGGAGATACATTATGTGGTTCACATTTAAAGCAACGATACATAAACATTATCATTCACTGACAGACAAGGCAGCCCTGTGCTTAAATGTATTCACAAATCTTATAGGTTTCACTGACAGTAAAGAAGAAGAAAATAGTGAAACTATATATAGACAATTATTACAATTATGTCTGTCTTTTCCCACAAGAAGTCATCTAAGTTGAATTTGACGTAATCCTCCTTATTTCATATACAGTATGAGTGAGACTTAATGCTGAGTATTAATACTTTGTGTAGTGTCTGAAACAAAACTAGAAACGTATAGAGTTCTCAACGGGCCTGAAAATTTAGGCCTGGCCCTAACTGGGTCGGCCCGAGGCCCTACCCGACTAATTAACATACATTTTAGGCCCTACCCTACCCTAAATGTCGGGTTCGGGTATGGTCGGGTTCTCATTACTCTATCACAGAGTAATAGTAATAAAATAATAAAAAAATATATTTTCTTTTTTCATAGAGCCCGAGGCCCTACCCTACCTTCAATGTCGGGTCGGGTTTGGGTATGGTCGGGTTCGGTCAGAATTTGAGAATTCTAGAAACTTACAACTAAACTACTAAAAAGAGTTACTTCCTCTAGGGCAGGATTTCTCAAAGTGGGTGCTATGGCACCCTAGGGTGCCATAGCACAAGTCCAGGGGTGTCTCAGAATACTTTGATAATATTTGTAATTTATCATTGTTACTTCTGTCAGAAGCAAGCATTAAGTTGAATCATGTGCGTGGTGTTCTTTATTTGTATCATTGCAATGTCCTTTCTGGACAAACAGCATATAGTTTGGTACACTAAAAACAAGAGTTGAAACAAAGTCAACTGGGAAAGCAAATAGTTAACAACAGGTGGGTTTTCAGGGGGCATCTCTGATACGTTTGGGGAGTACATGTAAGTAAATGCAGTACAAGGCTATAGAATGAGACTCTAGAAAAGTCTCTAATAGCTAAATCTCTGCTACACTATAAATATAGTCCATTGCAGCATTGCTGCTTATTTTAACTACAGGACAGTAAAGTAACAACTATGTTGACAGGGGAGTCACAAGGGGGGAAAGTGGGACAGAGTTATTGGGCCCAAGGTGGAGGGGCCTTAATTATTTTATTCTTGAAAAATAGCAGATAATACAAGCTCACAGCTTGTTACCGAGTGCCGCACTGTGAGCTTGTAGATCTGCTATTTTTGAAAATTCTTGAAAATGTGTGTAAATCTCTGAATATATGTATTTTTTAAGCAAACATTTGTAACTCAAATTTTGCTTCTGGGGGAGTCTCTGGAACTAAATATTTTGAGATGGGGGTCTGTGGCCAAATACATTTAATTTTGGGTCTCCTTGACATGAAAAGGTTTGAGCACCACTGACATAGAAACGTAGGTTCTTCTTTTTTTTTTTTATAGTAGGCCTACATCTACAAGCTCGCAGCACGGCACTCGGTGCAGTGCTTTGAGCTTGTATATCTGCTATTTTTCAATAGTTAAAGCACAAATTAATGCGTAATAATCAGTTCCCAGTCTAAGTGGGTTAAAACCCCTCCATATGAAGAACATTCATGGGGGGCCCGCAGTGAATCCTTGTAGGCCTACCCAGGGCCCAGACGTTGGTGTGACACCCCTGTATGTTGATAATAATGGACAGGTCGTCAGTCTCTGTAGTCCAGACTGCATTGCCACTTCAGTCTTCAGACATGATTTTGGGGCGGTCCCCACTCCCAGATGACAGTGAAGTGACAATTTAAGGACCTTTAAGACCTTTTCACTACACAATGTGTCTATAATATATCTACAACCACTGCTGGCCAAGTCAATCATTATCACCTTTTTACTGTTCTACAATGACCAAGGCATTGAGCAGTGGACTTAGAACGCTTTTAAAACACTTTTTTATGACTTGAATACTTGGAAGTTAATGATTAACTACGACTAACTGTCGGCAGGATGAGGGGCGTGGTATCCTCGCGTGAGGGACAGGTCCACGTCGCGTGCGGCAGTCCGCGGCGTAAAGTGTGAAGCGCGAGGGCGCGCTCCAAAGATCAGGGGGGTGATTGTAGCCCCCACAGTTAGTACCAGCCATGAACCAGCGACAACAGCCCTGCTAATCGGGCTCAGCCCTATTAGCACGACTGGTTGTGCGTTGGACTGGCGAGTGGGAGTCCCGGGTTCAATCCTCGCTTCTGCGTATCACTACACATAGTAGTAGCCACTGATTAAAGTATTGCTTGTAGTTATCGCGGATTCGCGGGGTGGGGGGTTGTCGCGGCTCACGCGGGGGGGGTATGCACGCGTTTACCGTTCGGTGCCGTCCGTGCGCGTGCATGTGGGGAAATATTCCGACCACACGGCGTCCGGTCGCGTCCGGCCCCCAAAGCGCTACTGCTTGTGACAAAGTACAAAGAAGTAATCTCCACGCTCATGAAGAAGGCTGCAGCTCGCAAATCAAACAATTTATTTACAGATAAATGTTATGTCAATTAAGTGTGGTAATTTGGATGTTTTTTCTTCTATACAGGAGACATGGCAGGGTCCAGAGGTCATGGTAGGTCACAATACTTTTTTATTACCCAATAGATCAGTGGTTTTCAACCTGTGGGTCGGGACCCCTGCCCCTGGGGGTCCCCATGATTTTGGGTGGGGGGAGGGCAGTGAAGTGACAATTTAAGGACCTTTTTTAAGACATTTTAATACCTAAAATAAGACCATTACTGCATTAAAAGTGATCAACACACTATACTATTTAAAACATTGTCACAATATTTCTCTGTGGAACCGAGTCAAAGCAAATGTAATGCCTCAACTCCTACAATCCCAAGTGCTTGTCAGGGTGGGAAGACCCCGTTTCAAATATTTTGATTATTTTGGGGGGTTCCCAGTTCAAATTATGTTGATTATTTTGGGTGGTCGTGGCCTGAAAAGGTTGAGAACCTTTGCAGTAGTTGAATCATTATCAAGTGATATGGGGAGGTGGGAGATACAGTATGTGGTTCACATTTAAAGCAACGATACATAAACATTATCATTCACTGACAGACAAGGCAGACCTTTGCTTAAATGTATTCACAAATCTTATAGTTTTCACTACTGACACTAAAGAAAAAAAAATATATATTATTCGTACAAGAATGTGTCTTCTACAGTAGGTTGAATTTGACATAATCCTCCTTACTTGTAATACTTTGTGTAGTGTCTGATGGAAACAAAACTAGAAACTTACAACTAAACTACTAAAAAGAGTTACTTCCTCTAGGGCAGGGTTTCTCATGGTGGGTGCCTTGGCACCCTAGGGTGCAAAGTCCAGGGGTGTCTCAGAATACTTTGATAATATCTGGAATTTATCATTGTTACTTCTGTCAGAAGCAAGCATGAAGTTGAATCATGTGCGTGGTGTTCTTTATTTGTATCATTGCAATGTTATAAGAATAGAATATAAATGTCAAAAACAAACTCAAGACTTTCTGGACAAACAGGATACAGTTTGGTAATTGGGACAACTGCTTGTAAATTGGACTGTCCAGAATTGTCCCTGATGTCTGGCCACCCTGAGTGAGACTACGTGCACATACCTGCATTTAGGCCAAGTAGCAATAACAACTTTATTAGGCGATAAAAAGAGATAAAAGCAATACAACACTAAAAAAAAGAGTTGAAACAAAGTCAAGTGGGAAAGGAAATAGTGAACAGGTGGGTTTTCAGGGGGCGTCTCTGATGGGAGTACATGTGAGTAAATGCAGTACAAGGGCAACGTTTTGACCATGTATTGTAGGTCTGCATCAGGCAAACGGATTAAAGGGACATTTTACTTGAATTCAAAATGACTTTTGGTCATTTAATCGTCTACTCAGGCTTTTGGGAGCACCCAGAACAGTTTTTAAGTTGCTTGATTTGGTATTTAGATATTTGGTATGGATTTTATCAGACACACCCCCTTCCTATTCTAACTCCATTTTAACTCTTTTAGTGCCAAAACCGAACAATTTCGGTTATTTTTTTCAATCCAATACAATATATTTTTTGCTATTTTACTTACCCTGAGCTGCTAGTAGCGACGTGGGGGGTCCTGGCTCGTCCATCGCTTTCCAGCGAGCCATGCTACATGTTGCGACGATTTATTCCATTGAAAATGGTTTAGAATAAAGTTTAGAGCCCCCCCAAAAAAACTCTATTTTTGCAAGACGTATCTGAGGTACAAAAACCGAACAATTTCGGTTCCTTTAGTAAAATGAATTAAATAATCGGAGGCCTCGACGAAGCCTGACTACATTTTTTCATCCAGGCCGCCTACAGCGATCTCTTTCCACAGGCCCGTAATCGGGCAACGCCGCCGCACCGCGCCGCCGAATCCAATACATTGTCACATCTTTAGAGCTAATTTTCTCTGAACTGTGTTCCTAGTGCAGCGGAAAAGTTTTTTTTTGCGGCTGAATAGCTTCAGATCGGTCTTCTAAAAAATAAAACAGCCGATTGCTAACTGTTAGCTAACTCCCTCCGGTTCACTCTCATAACACTCATTGCAGTGAAAAACAAAGCCAGTTCTGCCTGGATACCCAGATGTGATAGTGAAGGCTTATGGGAGAATGTCTGGCACTCTAGCGGCACCTTGTGGCCCCTGGCAGTTATCCAGTTAAACATGATAGATTAATCGAAAACACCCGTTCTTTTTTTCTGGGGAATCATACTTCCCTCCGGATACGTGAGCTGGCCGTGTTTTTTCATTACTTTTCTTTTCATTTATTTTTTAAAAATGATTTCGGAAAAAAAAATACAATAAAAAGAATTCTTAAAAATGAATGAGAAAAATAAATGAAAATGTGAAATATCCCTTTAAATGAACACAACTAATGTATCCTTCCTATCGGGCAGAAACCATGCATCTCCATATTTCAACTTTTTATGTTCTTTTCCCGTAAATCAATGCACTTCTTAATAATTGCTATAGTGTCACACAAAGGTATAACAGCCCCCACCTTCACTTAATGAGGCCTGCAGGTTAATAATACATATATGATAAATACTATATTGATTTCAGCTGTTCCAAACATGCAAACATGACACGCTATAAATACTTAGTTAATTTACAGTCTAGAGTAGTATAGTAGTCTAATGACTAGTATTTCCAGTAAGACTGCTAAGGGCGACAAGCGACCTCGACCTAAAGGGCGAGGTCGTGCCATGTCTTGGCCATCTGGCCATATATGAAGACCCCCTGGAACCCATGTGAAAATACTATGACGTCTATCACATCTGACATATACATACGGTCCCTTTTATGCCCATACATGGAAATCCCTGTCTGTAGAAGCAGCCACACATTCTGTATATGGGCTGTCTTCCTCCATATAAGGGCATTCCCATATGAAGTCCTGTTAGATATGGGCTTAATAATATTGATGACATCAGGGATCTCCATATAAGGGCATAACAGGGATTATGTTAGTGTGGTTTAAATTAAATACAAATGTTTTCTTTTCAGGAATCCAATTCAAAAATAGCAAAAAAAAAATCAGATCTACAAGCTCAAAACACGTTGCAGTGCGACACGTTTTGAGCTTGTAAATTGGCTACTATTATTTGCTACTTTTGTGTGACAGAATGTTAACAAAAAAATAATAAAATACAGAGATAACAGGTTTCTGCCCGAGTGAGTGTGGAATAGCAGCAGCCTTCTCCATGATCTAGGTTGCCACCACTGCCATATTAACAACAGCTTGACTGAATAATAACTACATTGGATCCATTGGAACAAAGTTGTTTTTTCTTCTTTTTTAAAATAAATAACACACATGGGTTCTTCCCTATACAGAAAATGTGTGTGTGTGTGTGTGTGTGTGTGTGTGTGTGTGTGTGTGTGTGTGTGTGTGTGTGTGTGTGTGTGTGTGTGTGTGTGTGTGTGTGTGTGTGTGTGTACGCACACACTCGTAAAGTGTTGGTTACATCACTGCATGTCTTATTATGATTATGTTTAAATGAACAGTAATTCTTGCATAATGTCACTAACTGTGTCTTCTCTTTACTCCAGGTGATTTTAAACTCGTCACTGAAGGCTATGCTCTGGGTCATCAGGGTGAAAGAGTCACCCTCCCCTGTCACCTCTCTCCTGGGACCAGCGCGTCTTCCATGACAATCAGCTGGTTTAATGAGTCACAGTGTATTTACCTGTATAAGAATGGTAAGGTGATAGAGGGGAGGGGCTACGAGGGCAGACTGACCCTGAACATCCAGGAGCTGCAGAAAGGCAATGTGTCTCTGATACTGAGAAACTACAACTATGGTAGAGATGATGGAGTTTACATCTGTCAGGTCAAACATGGAGAACAGGAGGAGGAGATTGCTGTGGGATTAGACTGTAAGTGATCTACTGTCACTGTACATCATATCATTAAACATGATGTTGTCACTGTCAGGTGGAAACCTTGTCCATGTCCAAAACTGTTACTTTTCAGATCATGGAAAAAAAAAGAACATCTGTTCTAATGAATGTAATGTAGTTATTATTTAGTCACAAGCTATTTTTAATACTTTTCATTGGTTCAATATTTATAAAACCCACAGATATATTTATCCGATTAAACTCTGTACTCTGTACTTGGACCACTTTTTTCCCTCTAACCATAAATAGCCAAAGAGATGTGGTGTAACGTTCCCCCTAGATATCCCCCTAGATATCTATCTATAAACTAGAAAAATATTGTTCCTTCGAAACAATTGTGGGCTCGCTTCAAGCCAGAAAACAATGGCTATAAAAGTACAAAATGTCAAGATCACAGGCAGTGCTCACTTTGACGTTACTGACGTCAAAGATTGGTCCATTTTGTTCCAAAAATGTGTTGTGCAAAAGTTGACCCGCTGGTGGCGCTATAACAGGCCAATGTAAGAAGTAGGGGTGTAACGATATAGTAACTGTATCGAAATATCGTTTTTTACTTAAAAAATCGAAGTAGATCGAAATGAAAACAGCTAAAATCGAATCGTATCGTTTTATTTTGTATCGAATCGAATCGGCAGTGCAAAGAATCGATTGTATCGATACTACCTACTTGTGCATTGTATTTAGCATTTTTAAGAAGAAAAAATTAAAAGGAGGGGTTTAATTACTTTTCCTTTCCATATAGCTACACTGGTCTATCGATACATGTGTGTAATCTCTGGGTTCATGTCAAGGTGCAGGTTTGTCAATATACAATGTCCATGTATTTGGCAGATAATCACTGTGTTTACTTATTTATATCCATAATAATACATGTTTCCCTTAAAAACCTGCACTATCCACACCTTTCACACAGATTTAATTTCTTTGCTAAATAGTTACTATATCGATATTAAATAATTAAATCGAATCGTATCGTATCGCCATTAATGAACCAATATCGTCCATGTATCGTATCGTCAACCATGTATCGTGATATGTATCGAATCGCTATTAAAATGTATCGTTACACCCCTAGTAAGAAGGGTAGTTTAGAAAAAGTTAAAGTACAGAGATACAAGGTTTCTAGAAGGGTAGTTTAGAAAAAGTTAAAGTACAGAGATACAAGGTTTCTGCCCGACAGCAACGATATGTAGGATATAATTATGTAATCATGTTTATCTATTCCCAAATTACCTCTTGTACTAATGTTTGCTGTTTAATACAAAATAAATCATTTTAACAATGTAAATATAATGTAAATGACTCCACCAACTATTGCAGTATTGGACTATCATAGAGTTCTCAACAAGCCTGAAAATGAAGGCCCGGCCCTAACTTGGCCCTAACTGGGCTGACCAGTAATAATGAACATACATTTTAGGTCCTACCTGACCCGTTAACGTTGGGTCGGGTTAGGGCAAGTTTCTACTTTATCATAATGGTAACATTCTATAACAGTGACTGACAGTCAGGGCTCTATTTTCATTGTCTTATGTACCAGCTCTTTTGCCTTAACTTAAGACTTGGAGGCGTGGCAAATGTTCTGTTTGTCTGTTCTGAGTGGCCAAACAGCATTTGTCAGGCGTCCAGGTCTTAAGTTAAGGCATAAAAACTGGTACTTAAGACAATCAAAATAGAGCCCTAAGTCTCATATCAATGAGCAGCTCCAGTCATGTTGCTGCTGGTAAACTGAGAAACAGGTTGGGAAGTGTAACCACTCTCACTGTCCACGGTTTATATTTCACATTTTTTTTATTAAACCTTTTTTTGAGTGAGTCAAAATCAATCTTCTGTGTTTACATATTGCTCTAAAATGCACTCTCCCTTAACATACTGTATACAGAAACAGAATGCATGTTAACACCATACACTGTATTAACGATGGCATACTGAGGAAGATTAAATTAATGAATCAGAAGATTATTATGGAGAATAAACTTAATTCCTGACTCCTGAGTAGTGTGGAGGTGAACATTTTGTGCATACATTAAAAATATGACTATTTAATGTCTCAAGGTTGGTTAATAATAAATGCCATGGACTTTGATTCAAGTACTACTGAACCCCTTTCTTGTTTTACCATAAACCAACCTGTCATATCAAGCAGAAAAACAAACAAACAAACAAACAAAACACTCTTAATGTATACTAGCGTAGAATTGTATCTCCAAGCTGACGTTTAGTCATTAAATTGCAATATTGAAAAGAATGCTGAATCATCATGATTTATGAGGCAAGATATTATATTGTATAATAATTGAGATAGTTGTTATTTTATCCCATTCTATTATTGATTTCCATATTTCAGGTTCCAATTAGAACATTATTAATAATCTTTCTGTTTGTGAAGTTTCAGTTTTCTAATTATTCCAACCATGTGTTTTCTCTTTTCATGAATGATGAACGTGAACTAGACCGTAAGTATCAAATCAATCCTTCATGTAGATCCAATGTTTTACATCATGTTTTCACCATAGCAGAATACAAACTGAATGATTCTAAACCAATTAAACCCTCTATACTTAAAGGGATATTTCACATAAAAAAAAAAATGGTCATTTTATCATCTAATCAGGCTTTTATGAACACCTTGAACAGTTTTTAATTTGCTTAATTCAGTATTTGGATATTTGATTCAAATGTTACCAGGCCCTCCTCCTCCAGGGCTTCTCCCCATACACACCCATTGTAACTTCAAACTCCATTTTAACCATGATAGATTAAAAAATAAAAATAAATTAAAAAGTTTATTTAAAAAGAAAACACAAAAAAAAAACAGACCACGGTATTAGGAGGCTAGTATGAGCCACCAGAAAACAAATGTGTTTTTAATGAATCTATAATGGTTAAAATGGAGTTTTGTTCCCAAAAGCGATACAATACAAGTTTTTTTTTTAAAGTGAAATATCCCTTTAATGAAACAGATCTGAGTTAACTCTGTAATTGGACCCCTTTCTCCCTATACAAATCTCTTAGTAAAAAAAAAAAACAGTCAAACTACAAGCTCACAGCTTATTGCGGTGCAACACGTTGTGAGCTTGTATATTGGCTATTTTTTGGCAAATTTGGAGTTACATTGTTGTGATTTAAGTAGATTAAGGCATTAAAGTACAAAACAAACCTAATCCAGAGATACAAGGTTTCTGCCTGACAGCTTTGTGAAGTATTACTTTTCTAATTATTCTAACCATGTGTTTTCTCTTTTCATGAATGTGAACGTGAACTAGGGAGTAAGTATCAAATACATTTTACTTCATGTAGATCCAATAGATCAAAGTGTTTTATAAAGTTGTTATTAGAATGCTGAATCATTATTAAGCAAGCTCTTATTTTGTATAATAATTGAGTTAGTCGATGCATTCAACCCATTCTGTTATTGCATTCCATGTTTCAGTTTCAGGGCCGGTTCTAGGGGGATCAGGGGTGGGCAGAGCCCTAGGTGGTGGTTGGGGATAGGGCCTTTCTGTGTGGAGTTTGCATGTTCTCCCCGTGTCTCCTAGGGTTGATACCCTCACAAAAACATGCAGTAATCCTGGTCTCTATAATGCCTCTCCCTGGCCACTCGGGATAAAGGAACTGGTTGGAATAACGTGTTCCTTCCACGCGCTACGTCCAAACCGGGGAAATCCCCCCTGTCAGGTGAAAAGAAGCAACTTGGACTCCTCATGCATAGAAAGAAGCATGAGGTCAGTCCGTTGTCTCCCCAGGCACGGCAGAGGGAGAGCAGAGCCCAGGATTACTTAGGTAATTGGCACTGGGTGAAAAATGGGTTACACAAACGTGGGATAAAAATTGTGGGAAACAAAAGACCAAAATAGGGCCCTGTGTGTCAGAGCAGTTCCCGATGTAGTCTGACAAATGTAATTACATTCCAATCTCACAATTCATCCTATTTATTTACATAATTATTCCATTAAGGTGAGCTCTTCCTTAACATACTGTACACAGAAACAGAATGCATGTTAATAGCAGATATAAATGATGGCATACTGAGGAAGATTAAATGAAGGAATCAGAAGATATATAGACACGACGGGCTGATAATTCCCCGAGGTGGAGCCGAGGGGAATTATCAGCCTGAAGTGTCCATATACACCATAATGACCAAGCAGCAAGACCTTATAGCACTTATTACCCGGCTAATAAATACAATTAATAATTTGACTCAAAACTAAAAACAAAATTAAGTATTTCCTTGTTTACAGACGGCTGAAAGTGTTCCACAAGTGTTGCGCTCGCGGGTGGCCTTGGAAAACAAGGAAGTGCTGATCAAATAGAATCCATTTTCTGTTACTACGTTGTCTATTTCTTGCCTCAAATGTTTTTAAAAACATTCTTCAGAGCAACGTTTGGTTGTAAATGACGCTGTGTGTTTATTTAGGGGCTGACATGTTGGATAATTCCACGCAGTGCAGCCTGAATACAGCAGCTGCTCTGAGCCGTTGATTAGGCAGCGGTGAATTATAGAGTGGAGTGGTCATTATACGCCTATAATTCAATGCTGATTTCAGCGCTCGACCAATCAGAATCAAGCATCCAAACAAGCCGGGTAATATGGAGTAGTTTCTGAGTAGTGTGGAGGTGAACGTGTTTTGCAAACATTCAAAATATTGCAGTTGATATGAAAAGCAAATCATCTTGACATCAGACAAAAGATTCATTAAACTGAACATTTCTTCTACCATGAAATTGATAATTTTACTATAAATCAATCTGTTACTATGTTTACTATAGTGTAGAATTTTATCTCTAAGCTGACGTTTAGTGACTTTTCAAATGTAATTATAATGTTAATTACTTGTTATTTCTTTTTATTAGAATGCTGAATCATTATAGCTATTATTTTGTATAATAATTGAGTTATTCAATTAATTTAACCCATTCTGTTATTGCATTCCATGTTTCATTTTGCTTAACAATCAGCACATTGTTAGTAATCTTTCTATTTGTGAAGTATCAGTTTTCTAACCATTCCAACCATGTGTTTTCCCTTTTCATGAATGATTAATGTGAACGTGAACTAGCTCCATGTGAGTATCAGATTTACATCAAGTTTTCACCATAGCAGAATACAAGCTGAAGGAGTCTTAACCAATTAAACCCTCTACAGACCTGAGTTTACTCTGTACTTGGACCACTGTTTCCCTCACCACCACATGTCTCTGTTAAAAATAGCAGATCTACAAGCTCACAGCGTGTGGCGTTACAATGCGTTTAGAGCTTGTAGAGCCGAAATTTTTGGTTAATGTTCCCCCCTGATTGTAGATGTTGGGGTTTGAGTGTTAAATGTCACAGTGAATTGTAGCTATATCCTACATTGCTTGACGTTTTAAAGTCTAATGTTTTCTTAAGAGGATAGTTATGTTTTTGTTTTAATTAACATAACCCCAAATAATTAGATAAAATGTAAATTACTCAAAAGGTTCTTGACAATCGTGCACTCTATCATTGTGATACTACTCTACTAGTAAGACGCCTCAGGGCGACATGCAACCAAGGGCGAGGTCGCGCCATGTCTTGGCCATCTGGCAAGTGATGTATATCGGACCAGTTACCCATATATGGAGACCCCTGGTACCATATGAAGATCTATGTACTGTATATGGAGATATGCTGTGAGAGCCCAAACATGTTTACTCAGTTATTTGTTATGTGAAAGTCCTATGACGTCTATGACATCTGACATCATACATACAATCCCTTGTATGCCCATACATGGAGATCCCTGTCTGTAGAATCAGCCACACAGATATGGGCTGTTTTGACCATATATGGATTCTGTTAGTGTGGTATGTGGCCGATGTGGCCTCCATATATGGGCATTCCCATATGAAGTCCTGTAAGATATAGGCTTAAATTTTAATGACATCAGGGATCTCCATGTATGGGCGTAAAAGGGATTCTGTTAGTGTGGTTCCCCTGACATCACAGTGAAGTCAGAGTGTGATGTCAGAGCAGCAAACCCGTTATGTTAGAGTGGTTCCCCTGACATCACAGTGACATCAGAGCATGATGTCAGAGCGGCAAACCCATAGACCGTAAAAAAGTGTACACGTCCGTCCAGACAGACGTCTACGGACAAGCTGTGATGGTTCTGATAGTAAGCGGCGACCTGTGGTCACAATAACAGTGAGTGACAGTCAGGGCCCTAAAATAAAGCTCTTAATCCCAGCTCATATTCCTTAATTAAGTGATAACGGCATCATCTTATGCAAGGACACAACAGATTAATCATTATGATTAATGAAGCAAGCTATTAGTTTGTATAATAATTTAGATAGTCAATTAATTTAACCTATTATCGCATTCCTTAACAATTTGCAAATTATTAGTAATCTTTCTGTCTTGTGAAGTATCAGTTTTCTAATTATTCCAACCATGTGTTTTCTCTTTTCATGAATGATGAACGTGAACTAGCCTGTAACTATCAAATCAATCCTTCATGTAGATCCAATGTTTTACATCATGTTTTCACCATAGCAGAATACAAACTGAAGGATTCTAAACCAATGAAACCCTCTATACTTAATGAAACAGACTCTGTAACTACTCTCCCGCTATACAAATCTCTTTGTAAACAAAACAGCCAAACTACAAGCTTACATCTTATTGCGGTGCAATGCGTTGTGAGCTTGTATATTGGCTATCCAGAGCCCACCCAAACATGCATCCTGCCCACCCAATCAAAATTAAAAAAAGAAAAAAAGAAAAAATCTAAAACTAAAATATCAATTTACAGGTTAGATCAAAGGTGCACACAGTAACTTTCATGTATTCAGAGATTCAAATCCAGATCTTGTGCTGATCTTTAAAGTGAATGGCAGCCGATACTCTGGTTTGATTAAAGTAACACCCAAACACACCTTGGCACAGTGCCCAGATTACCACACACACCCATAATAGCAACATGGGCATTGGTCACGCCTCCACGTCTTCATTTAATTAATAAGACCTGCCCTTAATTAAGACCAAAAGAGGGCCCTGTGTGTCAGAGCAGTTCCTGATGTAGTCTGACAGATGTGATTACATTCCAATCATCACAATCCACCCTATTGATTTACATAATTATTCCATTAACATGAGATCTCCCTTAACATACTGTACACAGAAACAGAATGCATGTTAATAGCAGATATAAATGATGGCATACTGAGGAAGATTAAATGAATGAATCAGAAGATTATTATGGAGTAGTTTCTGAGTAGTGTGGAGGTGAACGTGTTTTGCAAACATTAAAAATATTGCAGTTTGATATGAAAAGCAACTCATCTTGACATCAGACAAAAGATTCATTAACCCTTAAGTTCTGTTCAGATTCACTACACCTTCGTTCTGTTCGGGTCATTTTGACCCGGTGGATATTTGGTTTAAAAAAAACAACACTAATATAAATTTTAACTTAACAAATCATCATGATACATTGACTTTGACTCAATACCAAACAATTCATATGATATATTTGGTAAATGTTTGCATTTCTGCTTTGCTATATCACATTAAACACTGAAAGAGCTAGGCGTTTTTACTGATTTAGCTGAAATCCATGTAAAAAAAACGACTTCATTTAATACTGGGCAATATTGCTCATGCTTATAGGAAGGGGGGAGGGTTCGGAATGGGGCTTCGGAAGGGGGGTGTTAGAAGTGGGGGTGACTGTGTGTCTGTGTTTTGGCATAATACTGTGTATTTCTGTGCTTCCGGGTCAAAATGACCCGAACAGCACTTAACACCTTCTAAGCCTGGCCGTACTCCCTCGGACTTCCTACTGGGTCCCATCAGCCACGCCGTCTATTCCCGGACTTTTGATATAAATTATAATAAAAAAAAAAAAAACATCGGAAATTCTTCTCTGTGTCTTTTTGGAGCGATCTGAAAGGGTTAATATGCTCTGACAGTCATTTTCTGGTGCTGGGTGTGATACTCCTAATATCCAGCAGGCCACGCCGTTGACTCACATTCTGGATGGATGGCTGGCCAGGAGGAGCCTCATCCTCTCCCCAGTGTTGAAACTCAGCAAGAAGCTCAAACAAGATGGCTGGTCTTTGTCTCTGTTCGTGGATCGCGGTTTCAATCACGTTCGGGCGCCGCTTCTCTATCGCTCCTTTCCCTGCTTCGCCGCACGTAAACGAATGGAATTGATCTCCCCTCCGCCTCGCCAAAGTAAGATCGCCGACCTCTGCAGGATGAATATGTACGCTGTGTCGAGCACTCCAGTACGTGTTGTTATCATGTGGGCTTTGTTTTTTTAAAACATGTTTGTAAATAAATGGCTTATTTCTTCGGCGCTACCTCTGTTCAGAGGGTTCTGCCGAGGCTTGCAACGTGTTAAGGTTCAAAAAATATGAGGGGGGTGTAGCATGGGTGTAGTGCAAAAATATTTTTTTTACATGTTCATCTCAGAAGAATCTTTAAGGCCAGTGAGTTTCAGGTGGAAACATTTTTAACTTCTACCTTTTTTTTCCAAATGAAAATGTAAAACGGGTCAAAATGACCCGAACAGCACTTAAGGGTTAAACTGAACAATTCTTCTACAATGAAATTGATGATTTGACTATAAACCAATCTGTTAAAGGTGAAAACGCTTCACTCTTAATGTATACTATAGTGTAGAATTGTATCTCTAAGCTGACGTTTAGTCACTTTTCAAAATGTAATTAGAATGTTATTAGAATGCTGAATCATTATAGCTCTTATTTTGTATAATAATCAAGTTAATTAATTTAACCCATTATGTTATTGCATTCCATGTTTCATGTTGCTTAACAATTAGCAAATTATTATTAATATTTCTGTTTGTGAAGTATCAGTTTTCTTACCATTGCAACCATGTGTTTTTTCTTTTCATGAATGATGAATGTGAACCTGAACTAGTGAAACGTGAGTATCAGATTTACATCAAGTTTTCACCGTAGCAGAATACAAGCTAACCCTAACCCTAACCTGAGTTTACTCTGTATTTGGTCCACTGTTTCCCTCTACACCAAATTTCTCTGTTAAAAATAGCAGATCTACAAGCTCACAGCATGTGGCGTTATGATGCATTTAGAGCCTGTACAGCTGAATTGTGTGGTTAATGTTCCCCCTGAATGTGGATGTTGGGGTTTGGGTGTTTAAATGTCACAGTGAATTGTAGCTATATCCTACGTTGATTGACGTTTTATAGTCTAATGTTTTCTTAAGAAGATTCATTTTTATTTATTTATTAGCATACATAACCCCAAATAATTGCATAAAATGTAAATTACTCAAAAAGGTTCTTGACAAGTGTGCACTCTATCATAGTGATACTACTCACAGTGAGTGACAGTCAGGTCCCTAAAATGAAGCTCTTAATCCCAGCTCATATTCCTTAATTAAGTGATAACGGCATCATCTTATGCAAGGACACAACAGATTGATCATTATGATTAATGAAGCAAGCTATTAGTTTGTATAATAATTTAGACAGTCAATTAATTTCACCTATTATCGCATTCCATATGTCAGGTTCCTTAACAATTTACAAATTATTAATAATCTTTCTGTTTGTGAAGTATCAGTTTTCTAATTATTCCAACCATGTGTTTTCTCTTTTTCATGAATGATGAACGTGAACTAGTCCGTAAGTATCAAATCAATCCTTCATGTAGATCCAATGTTTTACATCAAGTTTTCTAGCCTGGCGGGGCCCGACGTTATATCTGTGTTCATTCCTTCCACAGTATAACTGTGGAAGGAATGAACACAGATATAGCGTCGGGCCCCGCCAGGCTACAAGTTTTCACCATAGCAGAATAAAAACTGAAGGATTCTAAAACAATGAAACCCTCTATACTTAATGAAACAGATCCGAGTTAACTCTGTACCAGTAATTGGACCCCTTTCTCCCTCCCAAATTTCTTTGTAAAAAATAAAAAAGCCAAACTACAAGCTTATGGCTTATTGTTGCGGTGCAACGCATTGTGAGCTTGTATATTGGCTATTTTTCTAAATTTGGAGTGACATTGTAGAATGATGAAGTGAGGCATTAATGTACTAAAAACAAAACAAATCCTTAGATGCAAGGTTTCTGCATGACAGCGACAATATGTATAATTATGTAATCATGTTTATCTCTTCATGTATGAATTACACTGATCTTTCTGATTTGATTCAAGGAATTTTGATCATACAATTTACAGGTTAGATTAAAGTTGCACGCTGTAACTTTCATGTATTCAGAGATTCAAACCCAGGTACTCTGAGCAGTGTTTTTTTTTTTTTTAAATAACACTGCATTTTGTGTGTTCTTCATAGTGAATGGCAGCCCTCTGGTTTGACGCCCAAAGGCCCAAACACACCCATGACTAATTCAGGGCCGTTTTACTGTGTAGCGCCTTGGCACAGTGCCCAAATTACCGCATCCATAATAGCAGCATGTGCATTGGTCACGCCTCCACATCTTAATTTAAGTAAAAAGACCTGCTGTTAATTAAGACCAAAATAGGGCCCTGTGTGTCAGAGCAGTTCCTGATGTAGTCTGACAGATGTGATTACATTCCAATCATCACAATCCACCCTATCGGTTTACATAATTATTCCATTAACATGAGATCTCACTTAACATACTGTACAAAGAAACAGAATGCATGTTAATAGCAGATATAAACGATGGCATACTGAGGAAGATTAAATGAATGAATCAAAAGATTATTATGGAGTAGTTTCTGAGTAGTGTGGAGGTGAACATGTTTTGCATACATATATATATTGCAGTTGATATGAAAAGCAAATCATCTTGACATCAGACAAAAGATTCATTAAACTGAACATTTCTTCTACCATGACATTGATCATTTGACTATAAAGCAGTCTGTTATAGGTGAAAACACTTCACTCTTGATGTACAGTATACTATAGTGTAGAATTGTATCTCTTAGCTGATGTTTAGTCACTTTTCAAATGTAAAAGAGCTATTATTTTGTATAATAATTGAGTTAGTATTAGTTTTCTAACTATTCCAACCATGTGGTTTCTCTTTTCATGAATGATGACTGTGAACATGACCTAGTGGGTAAGTATCAAATCAATATTACTCAAATAAAATTTTACGTCTTTGGTTATGTTTCCAAAATAACAGATCTGTAAGCTCTAGACGTGCCATGACACGGTCGATTAATAGCTTGTATCTCAGATTTTTTGGATAGGCAACACACACGTTATGCATCGTAACAAGCCATATTTGGTTTTGAGAGGCTTATTGATGTAGGCTTTAACAATAAACCTACTGTATTATAAAGGTTGTCAGTTGTCAGAACTTGTCATTTTGTTGTTGCGATATAGTAGCTCTGTTTTGGACCATTGCACAAAGATGGATAATGATGAAAAAGGTTCACTGGCTATGTGTGAGCCTGTGTGTGCCTACAGCTCAGCTCAGCTAAGACGCAAAGGAGCCTAAAATAATGTAGTGTACTATTTTGATAAACATTCATTCTGTGCATTTTCCATTTCGGGTTGTGTGTGTCAGTGTGTGTAGATCATTAACTGTCGGTGTGTTCGGAACGCACAGCACTGAACGCTCTGGCCAATACAAACTAATAGGTTTGCTGCTCATTTCTGAACGCACAGTGTATTTCCACCTTAGGCAACATCTTATAATTAAATAATACAATTAATTTTTGCTAAAGACTCTTGACTCGACTCGTACTCTAAATCAAAGACTCGAGACTCGACTCGGACTCAACCCCTCAAAGACTCCAGACTCGACTCGACTCGAGATTAAAGACTCTTGACTCGACTCGGACTCGAGATCAAAGACTTGTGAACATCTCTGAATCAGTGTCATGCTATCTATTCTGAAGAAAACCTGGATACTTGACATTCAGAAAATGGGTATGATCAAAATAAGAACATTATAATGGTGCAGAGATGCGCGGGCCGACCAGTTGACCGCGGACCCCGCAACGCGGGTGGGGTGGTCAAGATTTCAGACTAATTTCATCCAAATGAGTTCGACACCCCTGATTTAAACCATTCTGTTATTGCATTCATGTTTCATGTTGCTTAAAAATTAGCAAATTATCAGTAATCTTTCTGTTTGTGAAGTATCAGTTTTCTAACCATTGCAACCATGTGTTTTCTCTTTTCATGTGAACGTGAACTAGATGGTGAGTATCAGATTTACCTCAAGTTTTCACCATAGCAGAATACAAGCTGAAGGAGTCTTAACCAATGAAACCCTCTACAGACCTGAGTTAACTCTATACTTGGACCACTGTTTCCCTCTACACCAAATCTCTCTGTTAAAAATAGCAGATCTACAAGCTCACAGCATGTGGTGTTTTAACGCTTTTAGAGCTGACTGTTTTGGTTAATTTTCTCCTCTGAATGTGGATGTTGGGGTTCAGGTGTTTAAATGGCACAGTGAATTGTAGCTATATCCTTCATTGCTTGACGTTTTCTAATGTTTTCTTAAAGGACAACTTTAGTTTTTTACAACAAGGGTTCATATTTTAGATTGTAATTAAAGAATATATTTCAGGCCTGAAATTGAAGGCCCGGCCCTAACTGGGCTGACCGGCCCGGCCCGACTAATTAACATACATTTTAGGCTCTAACTGGCCCGTTAACGCCGGGTGGGTGCAACCGCGGTTTTCCCGGTGAACCTGAGCACAGCGGTGGGGCACGGTAGTTTGGGGATCACACACCACTGACTATTGCAGATGATGGAGAGGTTATATATATAGCTTTATGTAATGAGAGGCACTCTTGCCAATTTCGTAAGAGACTCGTCGCCAATTGCAAGATATTTAAAAGTTATTTGGGGCCATGATGATAACCTCTTCTTCCCACTACTAACTAGACTAAGGATTTATATTGTCTGTGTTATTGTTTACAACCACAATTATTCACGTGTGGAAAGATTGCAGTTCCACTAGTTTTACTAGTAGGCTATAGTGTAGGCTTAGAAGCCTTTTCAGAAGTTAATTTAATGTTTTCCATTTAATGACTTCCTTTATCCTCATCTAATCTTGCGCTAATGCACACAACTGTTTTCACCAGGTTTTAAGGTCTTATTTTAGTTGTTTCTCATAAGCTCGCGACCCTCCTTGCCCATTGGCCCCCACTGTTGCGCTCAGGTTCACCGGGAAAACCGCGGTTGCCGGGTGGGTATGGTGGGTTAGGAAAAAGTTCTACTCTATCATAGTGGAACTCTACTCTATCATTGTGGTACTATTCTATAACAGTGACTGACAGTCAGGGCTCTATTTTCATTGTCTTAAAGGAGGACTTCACCACTTTTCAACCTGTCTTCGTAATAGGTCCTCACTAATGTTCATGATAAAATAGCACAATTTGTACCAGCTCTTTTGCCTTAACTTAAGACTTGGAGGTGTAGCAAATGCTGTTTGTCTGTTCTGAGTGGCCAAACAGCATTTGCCAGGCATCCAGGTCTTAAGTTAAGGCATAGAAGCTACTTAAGACAATCAAAATAGAGCCCTAAGTCTCATATCAATGAGCAGCTCCAGTCATGTTGCTGCTGGTAAACTGAGAAACAGGTCGGGAAGTTTAACCACTCTCACTACTTTATATTTATATTTAACATATTTTTCATAAACATTTTTTGAGTGAGTCAAAATCAATCTTCTGTGTTTACAGTACATATTGCTCTAACATGCACTCTCCCTTAAAGGGATCCCTGGCTAATATGACAAATATGCCTTAATACATTATAATTGTCCTCTATAAATACAATGTAAATTTTAAAACATCTTAAATATTTTATTTCTTCTAGAAATAGCTAATCTTTCACTCAAGAGGGGAAATGCCTGTCGCAAGTTGATGATGTCATAAATCCATGTATGAGCTATCCCTATATAATTTATGGCATGCATGTGAAAATAAAAACAAACTTAATACTTCCTATGGTTAATATGAGCATCAAATCAATATGTCAAATGTTTGTGTGTTGTTGTTTTGTGCCATAAATTCCATAGGGATAGACCACACATGGTTTTATGACATCATCAACCTCCGACGGGCATTTCCCCTATTGAGTGAAAGATTAGCTATTTCTAGAAGAAATACAATATTTATGGTGTTTTTAATTTTACATTGTAGTTATAGAGGACAATTATAATGTATTAAGGCATATTTGTCGTATTAGCGAGGGATCCTTTTAACATACTGTATACAGAAACAGAATGCATGTTAACACCATACACTGTATAATCGATGGCATACTGAGGAAGATTAACCCTTAAGTGCTGTTCGGGTCATTTTGACCCGTTTTACATTTTCATTTGGAAAAAAAAGGTAGAAGTTAAAAATGTTTCCACCTGAAACTCACTGGCCTTAAAGATTCTTCTGAGATGAACATGTAAAAAAAATATTTTTGCACTACACCCATGCTACACCCCCCTCATATTTTTTGAACCTTAAGTGCTGTTCGGGTCATTTTGACCCGGAAGCACAGAAATACACAGTATTATGCCAAAACACAGACACACAGTCACCCCCACTTCTAACACCCCCCTTCCGAAGCCCCATTCCGAACCCTCCCCCCCTTCCTATAAGCATGAGCAATATTGCCCAGTATTAAATGAAGTAGTTTTTTTTACATGGATTTCAGCTAAATCAGTAAAAACGCCTAGCTCTTTCAGTGTTTAATGTGATATAGCAAAGCAGAAATGCAAACATTTACCAAATATATCATATGAATTGTTTGGTATTGAGTCAAAGTCAATGTATCATGATGATTTGTTAAGTTAAAATTTATATTAGTGTTGTTTTTTTAAACCAAATATCCACCGGGTCAAAATGACCCGAACAGAACGAAGGTGTAGTGAATCTGAACAGAACTTAAGGGTTAAATGAATGAATCAGAAGATTATTATGGAGAATAAACTTAATTCCTGACTCCTGAGTAGTGTGGAGGTGAACATTTTGTGCATACATTAAAAATATGACAAGTTAGTGCCCACAAGGCTGGTTAATAATAAAAGCCATGGACTTAAAGTACTACTGAACCCCTTTCTTGTTTTACTATAAAACTGATCATTTTTAATAGGCTATAAACCAACCTGTCATAGCAAGCAGAAAAAAACAACAGAACACTCTTAATGTATAGGCTACTATAGTGTATAATTGTATCTCTAAGCTGACGTTTAGTCACTTCACAAATTAAATTGCAATTTTGAAAAGAATGCTGAATCATGATTTATGAGGCAATATATTATATTGTATAATAATTGAGATAGTTGTTTTTTTATCCCATTCTATTATTGATTTCCATATTTCAGGTTCCTTAACAATTAGAAAATGATACTATTTCTGTTTGTGAAGTAACACTTTTCTAATTATTCCAACCATGTGTTTTCTCTTTCCATGAATGATGAAATTGCACGTGAACTAGTCTGTAAGTATCAAATCAGTCCTTCAAGTAGATCCAATATTTTACATAATGATGTTTATCTATTCCCAAATTACGTCTTGTACTAATGTTTGCTGTTTAATACGAAATAGATAATTGTAACAATGTAAATGTAATTTAAATGACTCTACCAACTATTGCAGTATTGGACTCTATCATAGAGTTCTCAACTGGCCTGAAAATTAATGCCCGACCTTAACTTGGCCATGATGATTTTTTGGGGCCATGATGATAACCTCTTCTTCCCACTACTAACTAGACTAAGGATTTATATTGTTTGTGTTATTGTTTACAACCACAATTATTCACGTGTGGAAAGATCGCTAGTTCCACTAGTTTTACTAGTAGGCTAGTTAGTGTAGGCTTAGAAGCCTTTTCAGAAGTTAATTTAATGTTTTCTATTTAATGACTTCCTTTATCCTCATCTAATCTTGCGCTAATGCACACAACTGTTTTCACCAGGTTTTAAGGTCTTATTTTAGTTGTTTCTCATAAGCTCGCGACCCTCCTTGCCCATTGGCCCCCACTGTTGCGCTCAGGTTCACCGGGAAAACCGCGGTCGCCGGGTGGGTATGGTGGGTTAGGAAAAAATTCTACTCTATCATAGTGGAACTCTACTCTATCATTGTGGTACTATTCTATAACAGTGACTGACAGTCAGGGCTCTATTTTCATTGTCTTAAAGGAGGACTTCACCACTTTTCAACCTGTCTTCGTAATAGGTCCTCACTAATGTTCATGATAAAATAGCACAATTTGTACCAGCTCTTTTGCCTTAACTTAAGACTTGGAGGTGTAGCAAATGCTGTTTGGCTGTTCTGAGTGGCCAAACAGCATTTGCCAGGCATCCAGGTCTTAAGTTAAGGCATAGAAGCTACTTAAGACAATCAAAATAGAGCCCTAAGTCTCATATCAATGAGCAGCTCCAGTCATGTTGCTGCTGGTAAACTGAGAAACAGGTCGGGAAGTGTAACCACTCTCATTACTTTATATTTACATTTAACATTTTTTTCAAAATCAATCTTCTGTGTTTACAGTACATATTGCTCTAACAAGCACTCTCCCTTAAAGTAGTTTACCCCCAAAATGACCTTTTTTCTATTGATTACTCATGCCATGGAGAGTAGAGTTCAATAATATTTTTTGGTTTTTGTCACATTCCTAAGACAAAGATTTGAATCGAGTAAATTTACCTCCATTGATTCCGGATGGGGACCCGAAACGGGTCCCCATCCGGAACGAATGGGGGTAAATTTATTGTTATCACATTTTTCACACAGTAATCAATAGAAAAAAAAGTCATTTTGGGGCTGAACTACTCCTTTAAAGGGATCCCTGGCTAAATTATGACAAATATGCCTTAATACATTATAATTGTCCTCTATAAATACAATGTAAAATTAAAAACACCTTAAATATTGTATTTCTTCTAGAAATAGCTAATCTTTCACTCAAGAGGGGAAATGCCTGTCGCAAGTTGATGATGTCATAAATCCATGTATGAGCTATCCCTATAGAATTTATGGCATGCATGTGAAAATAAAAACAAACTTTAATTCCTATGGTTAATATGAGCATCAAATCAATATTTCAAATGTTTGTGTGTTGTTGTTTTGTGCCATAAATTCCATAGGGATAGACCACACATGGTTTTATGACATCATCAACTTGTGACGGGCATTTCCCCTATTGACTGAAAGATTGGCTATTTCTAGAAGAAATACAATATTTAAGGTGTTTTTAATTTTACATTGTAGTTATAGAGGACAATTATAATGTATTAAGTCATATTTGTCGTATTAGCGAGGGATCCTTTTAACATACTGTATACAGAAACAGAATGCATGTTAACACCATACACTGTATTAACGATGGCATACTGAGGAAGATTAAATTAATGAATCAGAAGATTATTAAGGAGAATAAACTTAATTCCTGACTCCTGAGTAGTGTGGAGGTGAACATTTTGTGCATACATTAAAAATATGACTATTTAAAGCTATACTGTGTAAGTTGCTCAACTTGTGGTCAGTAGCTCTATAGCAAACCTTGGTCGCGTCCGCGTCTTTCGGCCGTTTTTCGGTTCTCACACCCCCGTGTCTGCCTCCACCTCGCCGAGATCTATCTTTTGAGGGGTCCCTGGTTCCTGTGCGTTCAGCCATTCCGGAGATACACTCCTTCACCCATGCTTCACCGTAAACCCGAGTATAGAGACACACAGGAGACTACAAATATGGCCGCCCTAGCGACCCCACTCCAAGATGCGCTGTGATTGGCCGGCAGTGTATAACCCTCGGTAGTGTGATGACGCAATATTTCTGCGAAAACCGGTCCCCGGTATGGATCATAGAAAACATATAAAGAGAAGGCTTTTGAAGCTGAAAATAACGGAGTGGGGGTTCTAAAACTTTAGCGATTTAACAGTTAGGACCATTTTAAGATTTGTTTTATAAAAAAAGTTACATGGTATAACTTTAATGTCTCAAGGTTGGTTAATAATAAATGCCATGGACTTTGATTCAAGTACTACTGAACCCCTTTCTTGTTTTACCATAAACCAACCTGTCATAGCAAGCAGAAAAACAAACAAACAAACAAACAAAACACTCTTAACTCATACAGTGCCAGGCGACTTTTAGAGCAACTTTCTCACTATGGGCTTCCCTGCCAAGCGACTTTGGGCGACTTTTACTTAGAAAAAGATTTTTATTTTTATTTTATTTTTTTAAATCTTTTTGGACCCCATTAAATCTAGTAAACATGATTTCAATCGCGATTTTGCATGTTCCACCCCCATACAACCCCATCTTTATACAGGGCAGCCATCTTTGTTTACATAACATGTAAAACATAATGGCTATTATCTCAAGAATGCCTGAACGGATTTCCAATCTTTTTTTTTTGTTTGAAAGCTGTGAACAGCCTGCACAAACATGATGCATGATCTGTGCATGGGTGTGCATGATCTGTGCACTACAAATTACATGGAAGTCTATGGAGAGGGCTGGCACTAATGCCACTCGAGGGCATTTTTAATTGGCAGTAATTAATAGGCATTTAATGAGAAATGTGGCAAGCAGAAACATATATTAATTATTAACCAATGTAGGACTGAAGACTGCTCACGTGTATACTAGCGTAGAATTGTATCTCTAAGCTGACGTTTAGTCATTAAATTGCAATATTGAAAAGAATGCTGAATCATCATGATTTATAAGGCAAGATATTATATTGTATAATAATTTAGATAGTTGTTATTTTATCCCATTCTATTATTGATTTCCATATTACAGGTTCCAATTAAAACATTATTAATAATCTTTCTGTTTGTGAAGTATCAGTTTTCTAATTATTCCAACCATGTGTTTTCTCTTTTCATGAATAATGAACGTGAACTAGACCGTAAGTATCAAATCAATCCTTCATGTAGATCCAATGTTTTACATCATGTTTTCACCATAGCAGAATACAAACTGAATGATTCTAAACCAATTAAACCCTCTATACTTAAAGGGATATTTCACATAAAAAAAAAAAAAAAAAAAATCGTCATTTTATCATCTAATCAGGCTTTTATGAACACCTTGAACAGTTTTTCATTTGCTTAATTCAGTATTTGGATATTTGATTCAAATGTTACCAGGCCCTCCTCCTCCAGGGCTTCTCCCCATACACACCCATTGTAACTTCAAACTCCATTTTAACCATGATATATTAAAAAATAAAAATAAATGAAAAAGGTTATTGAAAAAAAAAACACACAAAAAAAAAGACCACGGTATTAGGAGGCTAGTATGAGCCACCAGAAAACAAATGTGTTTTTAATGAATCTATAATGGTTAAAATGGAGTTTTGTTCCCAAAAGCGATACAATACAAGTTTTTTTTAAAGTGAAATATCCCTTTAATGAAACAGATCTGAGTTAACGCTGTAATTGGACCCCTTTCTCCCTATACAAATCTCTTAGTTAAAAAAAAACAAACAGCCAAACTACAAGCTCACCGCTAGGGGCTGTTAAGTATGACATCATTTTGTAGGCAGAGGAGAATTTCTGCCCCCAGTTTCCGTGAATCTTTTTACTATTTTTACTATTTACACATTTTTCTTCTCTTTGTTGTTGAAAGGAAAGTGTTAGAATTATACTTTAGTCGTTATTTTTGTCTCGGATCTGTTGAAAATAGCGAGGGACAGAAAATGCTCTGGGGGCAGATTCTCCTCTGCCTACAAAATGATGTCACGGCTTAAAAGCCCCATAGAGCATCGCAGTTGAAGCCCCACCCCGTCCTCACTCTGGTGTCGGAAGCGTTTTCCGCATTCATTTCTTCCATAGACATTTCATAAAGTATTTATTTAAACGTTTTTAAGCCTTGGACAAAGCCACCTCGGCTGGAGAGGGATCATGTCAATATTCACATTTTTTTGAATGCAAAGATTAATTAGAAAGCTGAAAAAAGGGCAGGGTACAAGACTGTGTACATCATTATTTTTAAAATTGCGGAAACTACACTCCCAGAATGCATTGCGAATGTTGTTGTTGTTTCCTGAAATAAAGCCCTTAAATCACGCTCAGTTTAGTTATCCAGGCCAGCATATGGCCTGAAATGTAGTGATTGTCATCTCTGTGGACGCTCTTATCGTCATCCTTAACATAGTGCATCATATTTGTAAAAGAAAGACGATCGCTCACGGAGTTCTGCTGACGTGCAATAATCCGCCGGGAAGACAGGGGGCAGTACTTACTTCCGCGGTAACCGCAAGATACATGAAAGAAGAAGAAGCTAGACCAATCACAGACGTCGATTTCACCGGATGTACATGTTTAGCAGTATGGGAAATGCAGTTCTTCTCCGTGCGATCTTGATTAAAACGTGTTTTTACTAAAACTAGAGTGATTGCATACATACTCGGGGGTTCTACAGGAGCATATAGAACCATTTTACAACCACCAGTCTAGTGGTAAGTGTACATTGAATTGCTACGACTTTGTGGCTGATAATGAAAAACGCTATGGCGAAAATGAATGGGTTGTTTACTTCCGACACCGCACTGCGATGCTCTATTGCGGTGCAACACGTTGTGAGCTTGTATATTGGCTATTTTTTGGCAAATTTGGAGTTACATTGTAGTGATTAAGTAGATTAAGTAAGGCAATAAAGTAGAAGACAAACCTAATCCAGAGATACAAGGTTTCTGCCTGACAGCTTTGTGAAGTATTACTTTTCTAATTATTCCAACCATGTGTTTCTTTTCTCTTTTCATGAATGTGAACGTGAACTAGGGAGTAAGTATCAAATACATTTTACTTCATATAGATCCAATAGATCAAAGTGTTTTATTAAGTTGTTATTAGAATGCTGAATCATTATTAAGCAAGCTCTTATTTTGTATAATAATTGAGTTAGTCGATGCATTTAACCCATTCTGCTATTGCATTCCATTTTCAGTTTCAGGGCCGGTTCTAGGGGGATCAGGGGTGGGCAGAGCCCTAGGTGGTGGTTGGGGATAGGGCCTTTCTGTGTGGAGTTTGCATGTTCTCCCCGTGTCTCCTATGGTAGATACCCTCACAAAAACATGCAGTAATCCTGGTCTCTATAATGCCTCCCCCTGGCCAGCTGGGGAAAGGAACTGGTTGGAATAACGCGTTCCTTCCACGCGCTACGTCCAAACCGGGGAAATCCCCCCTGTCAGGTGAAAAGAAGCAACTTGGACTACTCATGCATTGAAGGAAGTTGTCTCCCCAGGCGCGGCAGAGGGAGAGCAGAGCCCAGGATTACATAAGTAAATTGGCACTGGGTGAAAAATGGGTTACAAAATCGTGGGATAAAAATTTTGAAAAAAAAGACCAAAATACGGCCCTGTGTGTCAAAGCAGTTCCCGATGTAGTCTGACAAATGTGATTACATTCCAATCTCACAGTTAATAGCAGATATAAATGATGGCATACTGAGCCACTTTCTTGTTCTACTATAAACCTACCTGTCATAGCAATCAGAAAAACAAACAAACAAACAAAACACTCTTAAGGTATACTATAGTGTAGAATTTATCTCTAAGCTGACGTTTAGTCACTACACAAATTAAATTACAATGTTGAAAAGACTGTTGAATCATGATTGATATGAGGCAAGATATCATGTTGTATAATAATTGAGATAGTTGTTATTTTATCCTATTCTATTATTGATTTCCATATGTCAGTTAACAATTAGAAAAGTATTAATAAACTTTCTGTTTGTGAAGTATCAGTTTTCTAATTATTTCAACCATGTGTTTTCTCTTTTCATGAATGATGAACGTGAACTAGGATGTAAGTATCAAATCAATCCTTCATGTAGATCCAATGTTTTACATCAAGTTTTCACCATAGCAGAATACAAACTGAAGGAGATCTAAACCAATGAAACCCTCTATACTTAAAGGGATATTTCACATTCAAAAAAACTTTAGGTCATTTTATTATCTAATCAGGCTTTTATGAACACCCTGAACAGTTTATTTTTTATTTTTTATTTGCTTAATTCAGTATTTGGATATTTGATTCAAATGTTACCAGGCCCTCGGCGTCTCCCCATACACACACATTGTAACTTCAAACTCCATTTTAACCATGAAAAAATATAAATACATTTAAAAAGTTATATAAAAAAAAAAAAAAAAGGCCTGCGGTATTAGGAGGCTAGTATGAGTCAACAGGGAAAAAAAAGTGTTTTTAATGAATCTATCATGGTTAAAATGGAGTTTGGAGTTACAATGTGTGTGTATGGGGAGAGGCCCTGGGCCTGGAGGGCCTGATAACATTTACATCAAATATCTAAATATTGAACGAAGCAAATTAAAAACTATTCAGGGTGTTCCCAAAAGCCGATACAATTACCAAAAGTTTTTTTGAAAGTGAAATATCCCTTTAATGAAACAGATCTGAGTTAACTCTGTAATTGGACCCCTTTCTCCCTCTATACAAATCTCTTAGTAAAAAAAAAAAAAGCCAAACTACAAAATCACAGCTTATTGCGGTGCAACGTGTTGTGAGCTTGTATATTGGCTATTTTTTGGCAAAAAAAAAAAAAAAAAAAACTACAAGCTCACAGCTTAAAGGGATAAGAAACCCCGCCTCTAATTTGTTTTATGGGATTTCAGAACATGAAAAGATTTCTAAAATGTAGGCGTGGTTATCTGCCGTTGTGGGGGGAGGGGGCGGAGTAATTCTATCAGAGAGAGACAGACCGAAGCTGTCAGCAGTGGGCACTTGTTGCTTTTCCATTTCGGAAACATTTTTTAAAACCAGCCATTGGAGGTGTAAAAAGTATAAAGATTCGGCAACTCCATGTTCTGTAACCAATTAAAATGTGCAGGTATTTTACAAACAAGCTGTCGGAGCTTTTATCCATGGACACACTTTCTCCAGCTCTGGACCACGGAACCAGTGAAGAATGGACGCTAGGCTAGCGCTATAGCTATTTGCTGTGTAGTGTGTGTGTGTGTGTGTGTGTGTGTGTGTGTGTGTGTGTGTGTGTGTGTGTGTGTGTGTGTCTCGTGACAGTGCGCGCGCACACACAACGTCCGCACACACGAAAACTAGCAGATCTACAAGCTCACAACGCGTCGCGGGGCGTCGCGGGGCGTCGCTTTCGCGACGCGTTGTGAGCTTGTATATCTGCTATGTAGCTATGTAGCCTAGCTAACAGCCGTTGCAGCAGCAGCTTCTCATGTAAACACGTTGGTTTCGGCTCTACGGCTATTAGCTAGGCTACATACATAGCCGATATACAAGCTCACAACGCGTCGCTTTCGCGACGTGTTGTGAGCTTGTAGATCTGCTATTTTTTGTGTGTGGACGTTGTGTGTGTGCGTGCACTGTCACGACAAGCACGCACGCGCACACACACACACACACACACAGGCTACACTACACAGAAAATAACACAGGCACCACACAGTGTAACTGTCTGTTGACAGCGCCTGCTCTTCTCTCTGGCTGAAACAAGCATACAGTGAAACCACGCCCCCCCTTGATACGACTCTGTAAAACAAACGTTAATATTAATTAGATATGCCTACGTCACATTACACAATAGAACAGTGATAGCTAATATTTAATGAGTGGCGCCAAAGATTTCTTTTCGACCTAGAAAGTGGAAGTACACAGAAATAGCTACAGAGACAGCAGAAAGCTCTGAATCCCCAAGCCTATGGGCAAATTGAACCATATCACTGCTCCCTATCACAAGTGACTCATTGATATAATATATATTTATAGAAAAAGTGATTTTGTGTTTCATGGACCTTTAATGTGTTGCAATGCTTTGTGAGCTTGTATATTGGCTTTTTTTGCAAATTTGGAGTGACATATAGTAGTATGATGAGGTAAGGATTAATGTACAAAAAAAAAAATCCAGAGATGCTAGGTTTCTGCCTGACAGTGACAATATGTATAAATATGTAATCATGTTTATCTCTTCATGTATGAATTACTCTGTGCTTTGGTAATGGCTAATGAGTGTTTAATGTAATTTAAGTCTTCATTCTTTTTCCATATCACTGATTGTTGATATTTATGATTTGATTCGAGACATTTTGATCATACGATTTACAGGTTAGATTAAAGGTGCACGCTGTAACTTGTATCATGTATTCAGAGATTCAAACCCAGGTACTCTGAGCAAGTGCTGGCATTTTTTTTAAATAACACTGCATCTTGTGTGATCTTTAAAGTGAATGGCAGCCGATATTTGATTAAAGTAACGCCCAAACACACCCGTGACTAATTCAGGGACAGTTTACTGTCAGGCCCGGATTTATATGACATGAGGCCCCTGGGCAAGGGGAAATAAAGAGGCCCTCGTGGTCCACCTGACCACACCGTGACCTCACCTCCGGACCGGCCCGTGCATAATCTGACTGTGTATCCTCATTGGTTCATTGCAAGGGTCTAAAGTGGATACAGAAGTGGGGTGTGTGTGCATGTGTGTAGCCTATGTGTGTGGAAAGTACCGGATCCATAGAGTGGGCGGGCTTTAAGGCTCGAACACACTGCCCGAATTTTTGAGACGATTGTGCTGTCGCCGACCATTTTTGGCGCTCGCCGACAAAAACGGTGATCTGACTCGAGATCGGGCTTTGCTCGCTGATCGTTTTGCTCGCTGTGTATGAAAGGCTCTGCGAGCAAATCTGTGCGCGATTCCAGCCCTTGACGACAGCTTACCGAGCGTTTCTATATCTATAGCAGCTCTGTCACTCAATTATTAATTAATATTGGATAACCGGGATGAAATGTGTAACCTAAACTTACAGCGGTGTCCACTTAAAGGCAAGCCATCAGCGCACTGATCAGCATGCCTTGCGCTGGATGCCGTGCTAAAAAGTTAAACCTCTCATATACCGGTAGTTCCATCGCGCATATTTTCACTGTACGCTACAGTCTGTACGGTGGGGGTCCATTTCTCCCTCTTTTTCTCTCGTTCTCTCTGCCTCGCGGCGCTGTCTCTATCTGTGTGTGTGTGTGTGTGTGTGTGTGTGTGTGTGTGTGTGTGTGTGTGTGTGTGTGTGTGTGTGTGTGTGTGGCACGCACGCACGCGCCTGAATGTGCGTGCATTCCGAATCCTGCCTTCCTCCTCCCGTCTGCCTGTCTGTTGTGTTGTGAGAGAAGTTGAACTCATTCATTCATAAAATAAAAATGCTTACAGTCAGTAGCCTACAAGTTTGAAGTAGCATAGGCTTAGTTGACAACTGTGTTTACTGCTGCTATTGCATATTTAAGTTCATTTATTATTAGAGCGTCCTCCTCTCGTTCAGCGCAACGCAGCGAATCACTGATTCATAAAAACAAAAGGAAAAAAGACGAACGGACATTCTGTAGGCTTGAATCAATTTCTGTGATCTAAGAAAACTGAGAATAGCCTACCAGGCAATATGAATAATTTGACATTATGGAAGATGCGGTTGGCTGTTGCGGTTGGTTCTGTAAATTGGATGATATAATTAATGCGGTTGGATAATGGTTGATGAATTTTGCGGGCGGATTTGGATGACGCTCAAAGCCTATCGCGCACCTAGTGTGGTTGTGTGTGTGTGTGTGTGTGTGTGTGTGCGTGCGTGCGTGCGTGCGTGCGTGCGTGCGTGCAGCGAGAAGGGAAAATCATTAGTTCCCGCTCTTGTGCACAATTAGAATTAAAAACAAATGTAATATTGGCTATGTATCGGGGATGCATCCTGGTGAAATATCTGGCAGTGTGTGATCCCTTGTCGGTGATCTGTCGGTGATCAATCAAACCACAACGAGCCGATTTCAAGGAAGTCAATCGTTCAGTGTGAAATACTCTAATGATCTGATGCCTCGCCGACCACGCAAAATCGTACAGTGTATTCGAGCCCTTAGACTGCACTAAGCTTTCAGAGCCAGCTACATGCAGTGCGGCCAGCAGAGCAGAAGCTCTCAATGTTATTACCGAAATAAAACAAAATATACTGTAACTAAACACAAATATCACTTTATTTTGATTGCAATACTTTAAAATTTCATCATAAAAAAGAAATGTAAAAAAATCACCACACCCATAATAGCAACATGGGCATTGGTCACACCTCCACGTCTTCATTTAAGTAATAATGGGGCCCTGTGTGTCAGAGCAGTTCCCAATGTAGTCTGACAGATGTGATCACATTCCAATCATCACAATCCCCACCCTATTGGTTTACATAATTATTCCATTAACATGAGCTCTTCCTTAACATAGCCTACTGTACACAGAAACAGAATGCATGTTAATAGCAGATATACATGATGGCATACTGAGGAAGATAAAATGAACAAATCAGAAGATTATTATGGAGTAGTTTCGGAGTAGTTTGGAGGTGAACGTGTTTTGCATACATTCAAAATATTGCAGTTGATATGAAAAGCAAATCATTTTGACACCAGACAAAAGATTCATTAAACGGAACAATTCTTCTACAATGAAATTGATCATTTTACTATAAACCAATCTGTTAAAGGTGAAAACGCTTCACTCTTATTAATGTTTACTGTAGTGTAGAATTGCATCTCTAAGCTGACGAATGTTGTTATTAGAATGCTGAATCATTATAGCTATGATTTTGTATAATAATTAGAGTTAATTCATTTAAAACATTATGTTATTGCATTCCATGTTTCATGTTGCTTAACAATTAAAAAATTATTAGTAATCTTTCTGTTTGTGAAGTATCCGTTTTCTAACCATTGCAACCATGTGTTTTCTCTTTTCATGAATGATGAATGTGAACGTGAACTAGCTCCATGTCAGTATCAGATTTACATCAAGTTTTCACCATAGCAGAATACAAGCTGAAGGAGTCTTAACCAATTAAACACTCTACAGACCTGAGTTTACTCTGTACTTGGACAACTGTTTCCCTCTACACCAAATTTCTCTGTTAAAAATAGCAGATCTACAAGGTCACAGCGTGTTGTGTTTTAACGCTTTTAGAGCTGACTTTTTTGGTTAAATTTTCTCCTCTGAATGTGGATGTAGGGGTTCAGGTGTATAAATGTCACATTGAATTGTAGCTATATCCTACATTGCTTGATGTTTTAAAGTCTAATGTTTTCTTAAGAGGATAGTTTTTTTTTAATTATCATACATAACCCCAAATAATTACATGAAATGTAAAATACTCAAAAGGTTCTTGACAATTGTACACTCTATCATAGTGATACAACTCTATAACAGTGACTGACAGTCAGGTCCCTAAAATGCAGCTCTTAATCCCAGTTTATATTCCTTAATTAAGTGATAACAGCATCATCTTATGCAAGGACACAACAGATTGATCATTATGATTAATGAAGCAAGCTATTAGTTTGTATAATAATTTAGATTTAAACTATTATCACATTCCATATTTCAGGTTCCTTAACAATTTGCAGATTATTAGTAATCTTTCTGTTTTGTGAAGTATCAGTTTTCTAATTATTCCAACCATGTGTTTTCTCTTTTTCATGAATGATGAACGTGAACTAGTGGGTAAGTATCAAATCAATCCTTCATGTAGATCCAATGTTTTACATCAAGTTTTCACCATAGCAGAATACAAACTGAAGGATTCTAAACCAATGAAACCCTCTATACTTAATGAAACAGATCTGAGTTAACTCTGTACCATTAATTGGACCCCTTTCTCCCTCCCAAATTTCTTTGTAAAAAATAAAAAAGCCAAACTACAAGTTTATGGCTTATTGTTGCGGTGCAACGCATTGTGAGCTTGTATATTGGCTATTTTTCTACATTTGGAGTGACATTGTAGAATGATGAAGTAAGGCATTAATGTACTAAAAACAAAACAAATCCTTAGATACAAGGTTTCTGCATGACAGCGACAATATGTATAATTATGTAATCATGTTTATCTCTTCATGTATGAATTACACTGATATTTCTGATTTGATTCGAGGAATTTTGATCATACAATTTACAGGTTAGATTAAAGGTGCACACTGTAACTTTCATGTATTCAGAGATTCAAACCCAGGTACTCTGAGCAGTGTTTTTTTTTTTTTTTAAATAACACTGCATTTTGTGTGTTCTTCATAGTGAATGGCAGCCCTCTGGTTTGACGCCCAAAGGCCCAAACACACCCATGACTAGTTCAAGGCCGTTTTACTGTGTAGGGTCCGGGTACTAACGTATAATTAGTTTTTCTCTTCAAAATAAAACTCGAAAAAGGCCAAATTCCCATTTTTTACTTTAAAATGTAAAATGAAAAACCAAAAACAGGACCATAGACCGTTTTTCTAGATGTCTGTAAACATTGGAAATCAGGTGGAACAAAGTTGAAAAACGCTCTGTTTTCCTTTAAACCCATTTGTGTTTTCTTAATTTCCCTTCAAAAACAGAAAACAGAAAACAGAACACTGACCCCCGTGTTCCGTTGTTCTATTATCCATCTGCACTCAAAGTCAAGTGCAACAGACGGCTTGTTCCATAGTTCGCTTTGATTCACCGTCATTGTCAATGAAACCAACCAAAAGGACGTGGCGGAGGACCTTCAAAATAAAAGTCACGCCAGCTGAGCTACCAGTCCAAGCGCCAACGACTTTTGCTGCGTGTCTCTCTCCCATTTTCTGTCAGTCTACTCTCCTATCAATAAAGCTATAAAAGCCCCCAAATAAAATAAAAGTCACATGTTTGAGGATTTTACTGTCAGGATACTTTGCCAATTAATTGGTTGCCTGTAGCTTCCATAGGGTAGCTTCAGATGAAACAAACGTGTTTGTGTGATATATAGCTATATATATATAGTTATATTATTTTAAGAGCCATATTAATTAATAATTAGGTGGGGAATTGTAGGCTAGGGTTAGTTAAATATGATTAAAATATGATTATTTTGGGGGTCGCGGCCTGAAAAGGTTGACTGAGAACCACTGCATTATGCAATATACATATAGGCTTACCACTCCCCTTTTAATTGCTCTCCTTTTTGGGTAGGTAGGTCATTATGCAATTTCAATTTACTTATGACCTACCCAAAGACATCTAGTAAAAGTCAGCAGCAAAGGCTCCCATAACCCACCTTAAAGGTCATCTTTGGCATGTTTATGTATAGGCTATACAGTAAGATGCCCTAAGGGCGAAAAGTGCCCTGGCCCTAAAGGGTGAGCTTGCACAGGACGGAATTTGCACAGGACAGAATTCATTCAATTCATTTCAAGTGTTATTCGAGTTGCGATTCATTGTTCAAGTTGGACAAAATGTGGACAAAATATTTTCCCGAATATGGATATGACTGACGTCCATATGAGCCAAGCTATGGGCTTATATATTTATGACATCAGGGATCTCCATATGGGCAGGTCAGCTATAGACATTGAGGCATTTGTAAATGAATTCTGTCTTGGCCATATATGGAGCGTCCATATATGGACATTGCCAAATATGGGTCAACAATGTGATGTCACAACAGTTCAGCTATAGACATCGAGGCGTTAAGCTGCCTTGGTCAATGAGTCAACGATGTGATGTCACAACAGGTCGGATATAGACATTGAGGTGTTACCTACCTACTTACCCACTGACGGTCAAGGTTCTGACGGGTTTGATAGTAAATGCTCTGTACGGTCACAATTATAATCGCGCTTAAGCGCCATTCCCACTGGGCACATAACTATAAAGATAACTATAACTATATTTCACCATTGTTGCGACCGTTAGGTCGCAGTTTAGTATCAAAACCTCCACCGGCCGTCCGTCCGTCCGTCCGTCCGTCACACGTCACACCTTTGCCCTGCTCATATCTCCGCATCAGTATGACATCACACTGCTTGGTGTGTGCCGTCAGGGTCATTTGTGTACGGTGTGATGTCATACTGATGTCAGCAGTGTGATGTCATACTGATGTCAGCAGCTATGTCTCTATATATGGAGTTATATGTTGTTTGTGTCCAAATATGGGGCTTGTGAGGTCAGACTTAGTGAGATTCGTCGGTTATCTCCATATATGGTATATCATATATCTTATGAGCCGATGAGTTGTGTCAGAGTCGAGATCCTGCTTGCATCTAATCTGTCGGTAGATAATGCCGGTCTTATATAAGGGTCATTTGTGTACGGTGTGATGTCATACTGATGTCAGCAGTGTGATGTCATACTGATGTCAGCAGCTATGTCTCTATATATGGAGTTATATGTTGTTCGTGTCCAAATATGGGGCTTGTGAGGTCAGACTTAGTGAGATTCGTCGGTTATCTCCATATATGGAGGGATGTGTTGGTTATCTCCATATCTGGAGATTCAACCTTCAACGATTTTGACATCTTGTTACTAATCTGTCGGTAGATAATGCCGGTCTTATATAAGGGTCATTTGTGTACGGTGTGATGTCATACTGATGTCAGCAGTGTGACAGGAGATAAGCGACCAACGGTCGCTTATCTCCCGATTAGGGAGTCTTACTGGTATATATATATATATATATATATATATATATATATATATATATATATATATATATATATATATAGTTGGTGATAACACTGCCATATATCCACTTGGCTTAGAACGATTTAAAAACTATATTTTTTATTGTTATATACTTATATTGCTACTGCTCAGTGTGAATGGCCCTTTTTAGGCCTACCTTTAAATTACATTTAAAATCTATACCTCTACCGTTAAATGCGAAGTCATTGATCAATGCTTCACAATGTTTTTCTGCTTTCATGATGTTTGGAAAAGTCCTATGTATAAGTGCAAAACATTTATCATGTGACACAATGAACATGATTAACTTCTACAGAACAAAAACGTTTGAATGTCCCTAGTACCCAGTTGTCCAGGTGCCCACCTCTCCAACTGCCCACATGTCCCTAGTACCCAGTTGTCCAGGTGTCCACCTCTCCAAGTGCCCACATGTCCCTAGTACCAGGTTGTCCAGGTGCCCACATCTCCAAGTGCCCACATGTCCCTAGTGCCCACGTCCCTAGTTCCTAGATGTCCAGGTTCCCACCTCTCCAAGTGTGTGGTGTCTGTCTGTCTGTCTGTCTGTCTGTCTGTCTGTCCCCCATCCATCCATCCATCCATCCATCCATCCATCCATCCATCCATCCATCCATCCATCCATCCATCCATCTTTATCTCTATTTAAAAAATAAATAAAATAAAAAGTGTGAAGTGAGCGGTGGTGTGTGTGTGTGTGTGTGTGTGTGTGTGTGTGTGTGTGTGTGTGTGTGTGTGTGTGTGTGTGTGTGTGTGTGTGTGTGTGTGTGCGCGTGCGTGCGTGCGTGCGTGCGTGTGTGTTTGTGTGCATAAGGCAGCTTAACGCCTCAATGTCTATAGCTGACCTGTTTTGACATCACATTGTTGACCCATATTTGGCAATGCCCATATATGGAAGCTCCATATATGGCCAAGACAGAATTCATTTACAAATGCCTCAATGTCTATAGCTGACCTGCCCATATATGGAGATCCCTGGACATGTCAGTCATATCCATATTTGGGAAAATATTTTGTCCACATTTTGTCCAACTTAAACAACGAACCGCAACTTGAATCACACTTGCAAATGAATTCCGTCTTGTGCGACCTCACCCTTTAGGGCGAGGGCGCTTTTCACCCTTAGGGTGTCTTATATAGCCTATACATAAACATGCCAAATATGACCTTTAAGGTGGGTTATGGGAGCCTTTGCTGCTGACTTTTACTAGATGTCTTTGGGTAGGTAGGTCATGGGTAAATTGCATATGACCTACCTACCCAAAAAGGAGAGCAATTAAAAGGGGAAAGGTAGGCCTATATTGCATAATTAAGTGGTTCTCAACCTTTTCAGGCCACGACCCCCAAAATAATCATATTTTAACTGGGGACCCCCCCTCCCCCCCACCCTGACGAGCACTAAGAGTTGAAGCATTACATTTTGTATAACACAGTTCTATTGTGAAAATAGCAGATCTACATGCTCAGTGAGTTTGTCATTTGTCATTTTAGAGGTATTAGAAAGTCCTTAAATTGTCACTTTATAAACCCGCTTTACACTTAAACTTTATGTTGGTTTGTTGAGAGAGAAAAACAATTAGGTTAATCATCTGGGGACCCCCCGAAATAATTTGGGGACCCCCCCAGGGGTCTCGACCCACAGGTTGAGAACCACTGGCATAATGCAATAGGTTAAGCCTACAATTCCCCACCTAATTATTAATTAATATGGCTCTTAAAATAATATAACTATATATATATAGCTATATATCACACAAACACGTTTGTTTCATCTGAAGCTACCCTATGGAAGCTACAGGCAACCAATTAATTGGCAAAGTATCCTGACAGTAAAATCCTCAAACATGTGACTTTTATTTTATTTGGGGGCTTTTATAGCTTTATTGATAGGAGAGTAGACTGACAGAAAATGGGAGAGAGACACGCAGCAAAAGTCGTTGGCGCTTGGACTGGTAGCTCAGCTGGTGTGACTTTTATTTTGAAGGTCCTCCGCCACGTCCTTTTGGTTGGTTTCATTGACAATGACGGTGAATCAAAGCGAACTATGGAACAAGCCGTCTGTTGCACTTGACTTTGAGTGCAGATGGATAATAGAACAACGGAACACGGGGGTCAGTGTTCTGTTTTCTGTTTTCTGTTTTTGAAGGGAAATTAAGAAAACACAAATGGCATTAAAGGAAAACAGAGCGTTTTTCAACTTTGTTCCACTTGATTTCCAATGTTTACAGACATCTAGAAAAACGGTCTATGGTCCTATTTTCTGTTTTTCATTTTACATTTTAAAGTTAAAAATGGAAATTTGGCCTTTTTCGACTTTTATTTTGAAGAGAAAAACAAATTATACGTTAGTACCCGGACCGTGTAGCGCCTTGGCACAGTGCCCAAATTACCGCATCCATAATAGCAGCATGTGCATTGGTCACGCCTCCACATCTTAATTTAAGTGATAAGACCTGCTGTTAATTAAGACCAAAATAGGGCCTTGTGTGTCAGAGCAGTTCCTGATGTAGTCTGACAGATGTGATTACATTCCAATCACCACAATCCACCCTATCGGTTTACATAATTATCCCATTAACATGAGGTCTTCCTTAACACACTGTACACAGAAACAGAATGCATGTTAATAGCAGATATAAATGATGTCATACTGAGGAAGATTAAATGAATGAATCAGAAGATTATTATGGAGTAGTTTCTGAGTAGTGTGGAGGTGAACGTGTTTTGCATACATTAAAACTATTGCAGTTGATATGAAAAGCAAATCATCTTGACATCAGACAAAAGATTCATTATACTGAACATTTCTTCTACCATGAAATTGATCATTTGACTATAAAGCAATCTGTTAAAGGTGAAAACGCTTCACTCTTGATGTACAGTATACTATAGTGTAGAATTGTATCTCTTAGCTGATGTTTAGTCACTTTTCAAATGTAATAGAGCTATTACTTTGTATAATAATTGAGTTAGTATAAAGCTGGCCATACACTACACGATAATCGGGCCCAACTGAATCGGGTAGAATTAAACACTACAGGATCATTTTTTCAGATTATCTGGCCAGAGAATCTAAACGGGCTCACACTAGCCGTTTTGAACAGTCGGGCGCACCGCACGCTACAGGATTCTATTCCGATTGAGTCGGGCCCAAACACAGCAATAATAAATAAATAATTTATATAATGAATACAAAACGTCACTGTTCGAGAGCTTCGCCTTGCAACACGCGCGCAGACGCACATACAAACAAACACATTATGCTATCCACTCACAAACACACCATTGCCTCACGCAACGAAAAAAAAAAAAGCTTCAAATGATACTATGACTATGAGTTCACTTTGACGCGTTTCATGTTCATCCATGGATCAACTCTGATCGACTTTCCCCCTCTCTCTCCACTGCTAAAGTCAAGTGCTGCGCGCTGTCTGCTGGTGCTTCTCATGGTGTCTGATTTAAGATTAGTCGTATGACTGTGTTGCGCAGAGAACATATCAGATCTCCAAGATCAAACTGCGTCCCTCTGCGCCACATTGTAGGGTTTGTAGATCAGGCAGTGGGCGTGTAGGCCTACTTGCACTCGTGCGCTGTTCCCACTCCAGTCTGTGACTGACTGGTAGTGACTATTTCTGCTGATATAAAACAAACTCGCGACCATTGAGTTTTAATTCCCATCGCAAGCAATCATGATACAACCTGGGAGGATGGATGTGGATCATTATTTGAAATAATAAGCAGTGTATTTATGTGTATTGCTTTTTTTTTGGGGGGGGGGGACTAGTTTTCAGTCCCAAATATACTGTAATGCTTTAAAAGGACAGGCCTATTAGGCCTATATCCATTATGTTTCTTTCATGTCCGCTCCAGGTTTATCATTGTCAGTTTTGATAAAGTCATTTTATTTTATAATAGTTAAGGTAACGTGCGCGCATATTTTCTAAACCTGCTGTCTGTTAAAATACGAAACGCCTGGCTATGCGGGGCGCGCTGTGCCCGGAGTAGCCAGGAGTTGTTAACCCAGCTGGTAGATCAAACAACGAGTTGTACCTAATGGCCAATTGGAACTTGAAAGGAGTAGAGATTACATAACTGCACCGTGCACGGACCATCAGAGAAACTGACGTGGGGTGAGCTGCTGTTGTAGGCTGCTTCCACCACGGACGGTTCAAGTTCAAGACAGGTTCAAGTTCAAGACAGGCACGTGTCTGCTTTTACTTTAGTGGCCATGGCCTATAGGCTTTCAATCATGATTTCCCCTGTCTTTTAACAAATTATCGCGGTGTGGGCGGATGGATCAGAGAGAGAGAGAGAGAGAGAGAGAGAGAGAGAGAGAGAGAGAGAGAGAGAGAGAGAAAGAGGACGGTTCTGTCTGGTCCATTTGAAGAACTGTAATCCAGCATTTTGAGGTGGAAACATGGAGAATGCACAGGTTTATCATACATTTGAGAGTGAGAACCATAAGTTTAATGTAACTTAATTGGAGTTGGAGGAGGAGAGCAGAGCTGGAAAGTTATTAGCGAGTCCAGACTTGCACTAATTGGTTTGGCCTAGTTTTACGTCTTTGTTGATTGATTGATTGATTTTGTGTGTGTGTGTGTGTGTGTGTGTGTGTGTGTGTGTGTGTGTGTGTGTGTGTGTGTGTGTGTGTGTGTGTGTGTGTGTGTGTGTGTGTGTGTGTGTGTGTGTGTGGAGAGAGAAAAAGAGATAGCTCTGTCACTCAGATGCTCAGAGACTTGCGTCTATCAGCGGCTCAATCAGTCCCCTGCTGCTATTCCAGACCAGTACTGATCCAGGAAAATATCAAACATGTTTGAAAAGAGTCGGGCAACCCCCGATCGTCCTCCGAGCCACTCGGCTGGGCTCCGAGTGGATCTGTGAGACCTCACGCTAGACGATGTTCATGCCCGATTGTCGGGCCCGTTTCAGTCGGTGGCAGCCCGATTGTCGGGAGGGTAATTAAATAGCCCGATTATCGGCTAGTGTGCGGCCAGCTTTAGTTTTCTAACTATTCCAACCATGTGGTTTCTCTTTTCATGAATGATGACTGTGAACATGATCTAGTGGGTAAGTATCAAATCAATTTCACTCAAATACATTTTTACGTCTTTGGTTATGTTTACAAAAGAACAGATCTGTAAGCTCTAGACGCGCCATGACACGGTGGATTAATAGCTTGTATCTCCGATTTTTTGGATAGGCAACACACGCATGTTATGTGTTGTAACAAGCCATATAGTCTATGTATTTGGTTTTGAGAGGCTTATTGATGTAGGCTTTAACAATAAACCTACTGTATTATATAGGTTGTCAGTTGTCAGAACTTTGCGAACGGGACATGTTGGACATACTACCGTACATATGTGTTACTTCAGTGGAGACGAAATGGAAAGCCCACCTACCCGTTAACAGCCAACATGAGTACATTGTCGTGCCTTTCCTGAAACTGGCTAGCCATAATAATGCAAGGCTACTGTATGAATTTGACAAGGGGATGTCCATCTATGGTGCATAGAACATTGCGCTTGATTTGATTTAGTCCCAAACAGATTCTGGCTGTGTGTGAGCCTGCGTGTGCCTACAGCACAGCTGCGCTTAAGACGCAAAGGAGCCTAAAATAATGTAGTGTACTATTTTGACAAATATTCATTCTGTGCATTTTCCATTCCGGGTTGTGTGTGTCAGTGTGTGTAGATCATTAACTGTAGGTGTGTTCGGAATGCACAGCTCATTTCCGAACGCACAGTGTATTTCCACCTTAGGCTACATCGTATAATTAAATAATACAATGATTTTTTGCTAAAGACTATTGACTCGACTCTAAATCAAAGACTCGAGACTCGACTCGGACTCAACCCCTCAAAGACTCCAGACTCGACTCGAGATCAAAGACTTGTGAACATCTCTGAATCAGTGTCATGCTATCTATTCTGAAGAAAACCTGGATACTTGACATTCAGAAAATGGGTATGATCAAAATATGAACATTATAATGGTGCAGAGATGCGCGGGCTGACCCGTTGACTGCGGACCCTGCAACGGGCGGTCAAGATTTCAGACTCAATTGGCGGTCGTCGGGGTGGGCGGTTTAAATAAATAAGAATAATCACCTGCTCTTATTTGCCTTTTATTCTTAATAGGCCTATAAGAATAAGAATACAGCGGTTTGAATAGGCCTACACTTGAATTGAGCGTGAGCGAGCAAGTTTTAAAATGCGCCAGAGAGGCTTCTTGGAGCAAGGTTTTCTCCTCCTCCTGCTCCTCCTGCGCCTCGCAGACAAGCTCGCTGACAGTCAGACACACAACGTGAGCAGAGCAGAATGCACAACAATTAGCAGCGCGTGTCCTGATCAGGATTTCACTTAAATGTCTCTGTCATCCACACAAGTCTGTTTATAAATAGCCTTGTGTTATATCACCAGCCAGTCAGAGTGAGACAGATTTTTGACTGAATGAACCACACTCACCTCGAGTCGTGACTCGCCCCCATCTCTTGTCTCGAATCTGGTGATTAATCAATTACCAACAGGATTTAATATTGCCCGTCTTTTGCTGTCTGTTTGAAGTGCGAGGCGCTGTATAAATATGATTGACATGAAACGGCATTCATGCCCCGACGATGCTCTCGATTTAGAGAATTAATTAACGTGTCTTTGCTGTCAAATCATAGTAAAGAACCCCATTTTGAACCAAATGATTGTTTATCTAGCCTATGACAATATTGTGCTACTGTAGACCTTTCTGTAAAACGACTTTAGAAGAGCAGTATATAAAGATGAGTTATTGTGGTATCATCTTTTTTTAAACTGCGGGCGAACGGGGGTTCGTTGATTTGTATATTGTTCTGCTGGGCGTGGTGGGCGGGTTATGTTCCGTGTGGGCTGCAGGCGTTGCGGGTTATGAAAAAAACCTGACCCGCGCATCTCTAATGGTGTGTAAAAAAACATCCAAAATGTGCCATGACAAGGCCAAGTCTTACAGAAACAGAAACAGAAACAGGGTACAGAGAAACAGCTTGTCCCGCCCCAAAAATGAAGATCAGGTTCTTGTTTCCGGTCTAGACAGGAAGCACTTCCTTCTGGGTACTTAGGAACCACGGAGCGGCGATCTGATTTTGGATTATTTTTATGAATTAAATGAAATTGTCGGTTTCTCAGGCTGGGGAAGTAAATGAGTTTTATACTGACATTAATTCACTTATCCACATGTTTTAAATTACGTTTTATATCACTCATTATCATTCACAATTTTGATTTATTGAATACATTTAATTTCATATACTAGAATTTATAACAATAAAAACAAAACCACTTTCTCCATAAAATATCACTTTTCTAAACAAATGTGTTTCAAGCTGGTGAGTAAACCAAATTCTCCTTCATGTGCTCTTATGGGTTTTCACACACATTTTTGGGGGGTGCATTTTGGGTGTAATTCTTTCAACAAGTTGTTTTGATATGCCTTCTGGTCATAACCCCACACCCTACTCTTATAATTAGTACCTCCACCTGGTAGAGAAATGTTTTCCTTGTCTGACATTTTGTCAATAAAACAAGGGAATACCTTTCAGTGAAAAGAAAAGAAAATAACTTCTTTAAGGCCCATTCCCACTGGGCGCGATAAAGATAAAGATAAAGATAATGATAATTAGCTGACTTCATGACGTGATAGCGCGGATAGTGATCCAAACGATATCGTTTATGGCTATTATTGTTTTTATCATTGTGGTGTCGATGTTGCCATCCACTTCAATTGAGAACCATATTTTGTATCGTTATATTTATCGTGCCCAGTTGGAAAGGGAAATAGTTAATAATGCTGCAGTTTCCCTGGGAATCCATGACATAATGTTGATTACAAAGAATTGATTTGACTTGAGGTGATGTTAAACAAAAGGTTTTCTTTATATTGAGTGTGGGGAGTTTTCCTCAGAGTATGGGAGTCCGCAATGACTTCATCAATGGAATTGTTCTTAAATAGGCTACTTTATTTTATAAAAGTCCCATAATTGAGGATAAAAAAGAGTTAAAAAGCAATGTGGAATTTCTTTCTAGTTGTTGAAAAGAGGAGAAATATTCATAAACACATGTTTGGATACCTTTTTGGAGCCAGGCATCAAACACCCCATCATATAGTAAACAGGATTATCATGAAGGGTGATTTACAGTGGCAGTGTCAGGATACAGAAATGTTTCCAAAGTCGTGTATACATATTTAAGAGTGGCCTGAACAACAGGAATCACAGAGAAGGTGGATTTTGAGAAAATAGGTGGGCAAGAAGAGAGTTGACGGTACACAGTCACCGCCTCCTAATTCATTTTCAATGAGAGGCGGGTGGAGAAGTTTAGAGGCGGCGAGGCGAGCAGGCGCAGTCCTGTGAAATCCCCACAAGCGTGCTCGTTCGTGCATGCGCACACGGGCGGCGAGAGATGGATTGTGTTCATCTTTGTGAAATATCGCGCGGCGTTTACTCACAGAGCGAGTGTGTTTGCGGCCGCCGCTGATCCTAGCGGGAGCCCCTGCGGCAACCACTGCTCATCTGAAGAGGCCTTAACCCTTTCCAAGCCACGGGGAGCCCCTTAATATTAAAACCGGAATATACCGGACATCTGAGCAAGAGTGTCGCAGCCGCGCTGTCTTTTACCGTACTGGGTCATTAAAACCGAAATAAATGATTTTTATCCGAAAATCGGCGATAGTCTAACCTTCCCTAGTCACCGCTCGTCCATCGATAGCTCATGGCTGCTCTGACATGAAGCAGAAGTGACGTCAGGTCCATTCCTTCTTTAAGCTTCCTTGCTGCCGATTACATTAGCATAGCTGGAGTGTTAAAGGGGGCGTGACACGGCCAAAACAGCTAATTATGGCTATCAAATTAGCATTTTATTTTAATGATGTCATGTACCCCCATGTTAAATTATCCAATCAAATTATGCTGCCGACACGCCCATACAGCTACAGTAGCTGTATGGGCGTGTCGGCAGCAACACAGAGCCCCCAGTGAGTCAGAGAATAGGCTGTTGATTGTACTGCATACTTTGAGCTCCACCCCCTTTCCAAACCGTTTCAACAAAGACCACGTGACCTACTGTACCATAATGTTAAATTTCGGCCGGTGTCACCACTCCTTTAAAGCTGGCAATACACTACAAGATAATCGGGCCCGACTGAATCGGGTAGAATTAAACACTACAGGATCATTTTTTCAGATTATTTTACCAGATAATCTAAACGGCCATGTGAGAAATGAGGGGTGGGGTGTGCGCGTTGCCTTGGCGGACGAATAGGTACCGGCCCCGGCTCTCCCGGACCCTGCTAGCCCGAGTTACGGCATTTTATGTGAGCTGCAGTGGAGGGGGTCCTCCACTGGGGGCGCCACCACTTTTGCATCCGTTCTGGAGCACCAGGAGTCGGTGGTCCCCGGGAATTCCCCGTGAGCAGCCCCGTTGGGGTGGTCATTTGGTCATTTTTGCACATTTGGTAATTTTTTACATCTGGGGGTCCCCCAGGGACCTGGGGGTCCCTGGAGCTCCGGGGGTCCTTGGAGGTTGTAGTTTGGCAGCCAAGGAGCGTGTGTGCAAAATTTGGCATGGATCGGGGCAACGGTTGCGGAGATATGAGCAGGGCAATAGTGTGACGTGTGAGGTGTGACAGACAGACGGACAGACAGACAGACTGACAGTTTGTGCAGGTTTTGATAGTAAGTGCGACCTACGGTCGCAATCAGCGGCTGCTGTACCTATTTTCTCTCAGTCCCCTGCTGCTCTTCCAGTCTTCCAGACCAGTACTGATCCAGGAAAATATCAAACATGTTTGAAAAGAGTCGGGCTACGGCTACCCCCGATCGTCCTCCGAGCCACTCGGCTGGGCTCCGAGTGGATCTGTGAGACCTCACGCTAGACGACGTTCATGCCCGATTGTCGGGCCCGTTTCAGTCGGTGGCAGCCCGATTGTCGGGTGGGTAATTAAATAGCCCGATTATCGGCTAGTGTGCGGCCAGCTTAAGGGCTAAGCTAGCCAAAATGCTCACATCGACCGTTCAGTCATACCTGGACCATATGCTTGGATTATATGCACACGGATCGCGCACAGGGAGACGATGCCTTGGCCAAAACCTCCACTTTATCCCGATGGAGATCCAGATATTCATGGTGAGCAAACCCCGGGGGATTGAAAAAAAAAGAAAAAACAACGCCGCGGTCCAAAAAGGAGGGGTGGCGGGCTCATGTTTATAAACATAATATTATGTCTCAGATCATAATGCAATAATAGAAATGTCACGTCTAATCTACCAACAACCATTCTATTTCGGCTGGCAAACTGTTAAGGGTGGGTTTAAGTGCTCTATTTTAGAGCAGGTGCACTGTCATCAGATTCATTTTTATCCATTACATTTTTATTTAATCCATTTATGGTTTTACATAAATGATTACATTACATTCATTAACTTGTTCTAAAAGGAGCAGGATGAAGATAATCATATTTCACCTGCCCCCATCTTCAATCATAAGTCACCATACATATAGTAGATGATCTGTCCAATGGTTATCAACCAATACCTCACTACATATCACTGCAGTCAGCAAGAAACTTCTTATCTCCATATTTCAACTTTTTTTGTTTATTTTTTGGGTTTTTTTCGTTAAAAAAGAAGAAAAAAAGCCGAATTGAGAACTCCCCATTTTGCAGTGGCTGTTTTGGTTTGTTTGTTTGTTTGTTTGTTTGTTTGTTTGTTTGCTTGTTTGATTCATTTGTGATACACCTCCCACACAGTTTGCTCTTGGGAGACATTTCCAAGCCTCTTCTTCCATGACACTGTGTAAATTACCAGTTCGCCATTATGCCTGTATCACAATAAACCATACAAATGTAATCATATGATTTACCACGATAGATTCCACCTGCAACATGTCACAGACAACATTCAGCCTAATCCAACTCATCTCACTGCACCAGATATGCACCCTTCCCTGGTCCTGACAATTCAAAAAGTCTGTTACACCCACACTTTCCACGCCACTGACTTGGTTCAACCCTTTCCCCAAAATAGGTCCCAAAGTCTTCAATATGCAACCAGTATTAGCAGTACAATAGTTCAGTATCAAAGGAAAGATTATTAATATTATTGGCCGGGTTTCTCAAAGCGATGTTTAGCCCATCGTAGCTCATGCATGGTCGTAGAGAGTAAGCCCCGAGCGTCATGTTCCCGTGTTTACATGGGTTCAAGGCAGAGCGACTTAATTAGCCCCCTACAACTACACCAACATTCAGATTTCACAAAGTGCTTAATAAAGTCTCACTCCTGTCTAAATACGGTACGGCATTCTATAATTACCCGTATCTACGTGTTCTTTAATAAGAAGCCTTTTTATCAGATCACTTTCTGTTTTCCCATGTGTTTCCTGGCGTTCCCCATGCGCACTAACCCCATTGAGATAAACAGACAGCGAGCAGATAAAAAGGCTTCTTATTACAGAACACAGAGGATACGGGTAATTATGGAATGCCGTACCGTATTTACACATGTGTGAGACTTTATTAAGCACTTTGCTTGTGAAATGTGAATGATGGTGTAGTTGTAGGGGGCTAAATAAGTCTCTGCCGAACCCATGTAAACACTGGAACATGACGCTCAGGGCTTGGTCTCTACGACCATGCACACAACAGTACACAACAGATGAAGAGTTGTTATTAATACACAGTTGAACTCTCTTTATTTAGTTAAAGCTAATGCTGAAAAATACCTCAGCAATGAGACAGCAGAGCAGAAGACTGAAAGAAAGAATTCAGTTCATGTGCTTGGTAAGTAGGATAACAAACATAAATGTACATTTATCAATGATCAATTATGAAAACACACACACACACACACACACACACACACACACACACACACACACACACACACACACACACACACACACACACACACACACAGAAGAAGATGTTCAAATGTTTGTGATTCATCTAAACGTGTATGTTCTATATGTTCTAAAGCTACACAGGATATGACCCAGGATCAGCGACAACTGTTCCTGGATATGACCCAGGACCAGCGACAACTGTTCCTGGATATGACCCAGGATCAGCAGGTCCTAATGACAGAAAAACACCAAGAACTGGAGAAAAATAACAAACTACTGACAGCAAAAGACCAAGAATTGGATAAACATAAACATCTGCTGTCAGAAAAAGAACAAGAACTGGTGAAAAGTAATAAACTATTGGAAGAAAAAGACCAAGAGATGAAGAACAGTAAAACACTACTGACAGAAAAGCACCATGAAGAACTGAAGAAAAGTAATAAACTACTGTCAGAAAAAGAACAAGAATTGAAGAACAGTAATAAACTACTGACAGAAAAAGACAACCAACTGAAGGAAAGGATTAAACAAATAAAAGAAAACAACCAAGACTTAGAGAAACAGAGACAACTACTGACAGAAAAAGACCAAGACATGAAGAACAGTAAAATACTACTGACAGAAAAGCACCAAGAACTGAAGAAAAGTAATAAACTCCTGACAGAAAAAGCCCAAGAAGTGGATAAACAGAGACAACTACTGACAGAAAAAGACCAAGAGATCAAGAACAGTAATAAACTACTGGCAGAAAAAGCCCAAGAACTGAAGGAAAGAAATAAACAACTAAAAGAAAAAGCCCAAGAATCGGATACATGTAATAAACTACTGACAGAAAAGGACCAAGAATTGGATAAACAGAGACAACTACTGACAGAAAAAGACAACCAACTGAAGGAAAGAAATAAACTCCTGACAGAAAAAGCCCAAGAAGTGGATAAACAGAGACAGCTACTGACAGAAAAAGACCAAGACATGAAGAACAGTAAAATACTACTGACAGAAAAGCACCAACAACTGAAGGAAAGTAATAAACTCCTGACAGAAAAAGCCCAAGAAGTGTATAAACAGAGACAACTACTGACAGAAAAAGACCAAGAGATCAAGAACAGTAATAAACTACTGGCAGAAAAAGCCCAAGAACTGAAGGAAAGAAATAAACAACTAAAAGAAAAAGCCCAAGAATCGGATACATGTAATAAACTACTGACAGAAAAGGACCAAGAATTGGATAAACATAAACAGCTGCTCTCAGAAAAAGGACAAGAACTGGCGAAAAGTTATAAACTATTGGAAGAAAAACAGCAAGAACTGAAGAATAATAATAAAATACTGACAGAAAAAGACCAAGAGATGAAGAACAGTAAAACACTACTGACAGAAAAGCACCATGAAGAACTGAAGAAAAGTAATGAACTACTGGCAGAAAAAGAACAAGAATTGGATAAACATAAACAGCTGCTGTCAGAAAAAGTCCAAGAACTGAAGAACAGTAATAAACTACTGACAGAAAAAGACAACCAACTGAAGGAAAGGATTAAACAAATAAAAGAAAACAACCAAGACTTAGAGAAACAGAGACAACTACTGACAGAAAAAGACCAAGACATGAAGAACAGTAAAATACTACTGACAGAAAAGCACCAAGAACTGAAGAAAAGTAATGAACTCCTGACAGAAAAAGGCCAAGAAGTGGATAAACAGAGACAACTACTGACAGAAAAAGACCAAGAACTGAAGAACAGTAATACACTACTGACAGAAAAAGACAACCAACTGAAGGAAAGAAATAAACTCCTGACAGAAAAAGCCCAAGAAGTGGATAAACAGAGACAACTACTGACAGAAAAAGACCAAGACATGAAGAACAGTAAAATACTACTGACAGAAAAGCACCAACAACTGAAGGAAAGTAATAAACTCCTGACAGAAAAAGCCCAAGAAGTGGATAAACAGAGACAACTACTGACAGAAAAAGACCAAGAGATCAAGAACAGTAATAAACTACTGGCAGAAAAAGCCCAAGAACTGAAGGAAAGAAATAAACAACTAAAAGAAAAAGCCCAAGAATCGGATACATGTAATAAACTACTGACAGAAAAGGACCAAGAATTGGATAAACATAAACAGCTGCTCTCAGAAAAAGGACAAGAACTGGCGAAAAGTTATAAACTATTGGAAGAAAAACAGCAAGAACTGAAGAATAATAATAAAATACTGACAGAAAAAGACCAAGAGATGAAGAACAGTAAAACACTACTGACAGAAAAGCACCATGAAGAACTGAAGAAAAGTAATGAACTACTGACAGAAAAAGGCCAAGAAGTGGATAAACAGAGACAACTACTGGCAGAAAAAGACCAAGAGATGAAGAACAGTAATAAACTACTGGCAGAAAAATACCAAGAGATCAAGAACAGTAATAAACTACTGGCAGAAAAAGGCCAAGAACTGAACAAAATAAATAAACAATTAAAAGAAAAAGACCAAGAATTGGACATAAGTAATAAACTACTGACAGAAAAAGACCAAGAATTGGAGAAACAGAGACAACTACTGACAGAAAAAGACAGCAAACTGGAGGAAAGTTCTAAACAAATAACAGAAAAAGACCACCAGCTGATGGAAAGTATCAAACTACTGACAGAAAAAGACCAAGAACTGAAGAAAAGTAACAAACTATTGACAGAAACAGACATACAATTGGAGGACTGTAAACAAGTGCTGTCAGAAAAAGACCAAGAACTGAAGAAAAGTATTAAACTACTGGCAGAAAAAGACCAACAACTGAATCAGAAAGACGAAGAGCTGAAGATGAGGAAAGAGGAAGAGGATGGTGAAAACAAACAGCTTGGTGAGAATTGGATTATAAAAAAACTCATATCTTGATTATTTGTGTCTGTTTCATTAAATAATGAATAATATAATATAATATAATATAATATAATATAATATAATATAATATAATATAATAATGATATCTTTAACATGTCATTACAGCGCAGCAGATCTGTGATCTGAAGACTGAATTAGAGAAACTGAGGACTAAATCAGGCCAACAGACTGGTCAGTAAGATGAAATACATGTCCTTGTTTGTGTGTGTGTGTGTGTGTGTGTGTGTGTGTGTGTGTGTGTGTGTGTGTGTGTGTGTGTGTGTGTGTGTGTGTGTGTGTGTGTGTGTGTGCGTGCGTGTGTATACTGTATATATTTTTCCTTTTTTCTTCCAGTGATTAATTAAATCATAAATACTGTATATCTTTTGCAGCTCAGCAGATCTTTGATTTGAAACTGGGAACTGAATCTGACAAAAAGACTGGTCAGTAAGATGAATTAATGTCCTTATGTGACATTATAACATTAATAAGTTGATACATAGTTGTATTGTCTCGTCTTATAGAGCGTGGGTATACGTCTACAGCAGGCCCCAAGCTACCAGTCAGGAGATGGAGCATCAACATTCCTCCAGGAAGTAAGTCATTAAAAGTACTAAAGTACTACCGTAACATACATACGGCTTTGTCCGTTGGTCCCGTGTCTGTCCGCGCCACCCAGGGTCAATTTGGCCAAGCTTCATGGTACACTTAATTAATGAACTCATAAATAGCACCGCTCACTTCACAATGGGTGTGATTTTGTTTGTTTTGATTTTAGTTTGAAGACTTTAGAAGTTTGCATAGAAAAAGGTACAGTTTCATGACGGTACAGTTCACTGGTACAAGGTCAACTAAAAGGAGATCCTAGAAAAGACTAAGCTTATTTCCACAGGAAACCATTTAAATATCTCATATAACATTGAAAGACAGACGAAATTTGAGTAAATTCTCTTACTTTTGACAAAACCTGGACTATTTATGTTGTGTTGCAGAGGATGGAGGGAACACAGACTCCACTCTTCCACTGAAGAAGACACGCAGTATGGTATGGCTTCCTCCAGCCAGTGAGTCAATGTTAATCTTTCAATTTGTGTTCATGATGTTACACTATTAATTATGGTCACACATTCAGTTCCATAGTCTGCTTTTCTATGCTTGTACTTGTTCTATTGACAAGAAATAGGAAATCTACATAATCTTACTATAAATGCACAGAATCTCTGTACGTACGTCTGTGATCCACATATCTCGATCTCAATATGCAGATAAAAGGGACAAGGACAGACAGATATTAAAGCAATAAGCCACAAGAGGCTGCGCCTCGTGTTTCCCAACGTCTCTCAGCCGGTGTATACTCCCCCGGTAACCACAAGCCTCGCGTGGCTGCTTTTCTAAAACGGTCACAATAATTGCAACATGAAAATCATAGCATTGCATTATTTAAAGAAAAAAGTACACTTCTCCGCCACCAGGAAGAGACATTTCCTTGCGTTTACCAGTCACATCCAGGAATGGAACTTACGGAAGGCAGTGTGTGTTTACAAAGTCACGTCATTCTTTTTGCCAAAAGAAATAGGGAAACAACACTTGTGTTAGATCAGTCTCATGTTAAGAACCATATTCGATCCATACACATGTTTATTTTCATCCAGATTTAGCTGCTATGTGGGTGAACAAAACATCAAAAACGCTAGCATAGCAACTTAAGCTAAACAGCCGAGTGGTGCCTGGAGAATAGAGGGCGCTTGTTGCCTTTACAAGCCCCGCCCGGAGCCATTCAGTCACTGTCCTATGCATGTGGGCGGCGCTTAGAAGCACCCGCACGGCAGGATTTGAGAGGAAATCAAACGCTTGCTTCTCTAGTTCAGCCTCACGGCACAGTGGAAAGAAATAACGCACCTGGCTTTGATATAAACTGATTCAAGGTGTGGGTTACAGTCTCAGGTATACCATGGCAACCAGCCAATCAAAATCAAGGAATGGAACTAGCCGTTTTAGAAAGAGCTATATGCATACTGTATATTTGGCCATAAAAAGGGCACTGACATACTGTACATACAAACGGTTCCAGTGGTCATTCTGTTCTAATGGGTATTGCATAACAGGGTGGGACATGCATTCTTTATTTGCATCATTTCCAACTTAAATCATTCCTGAGTAGACTGGAGCCCCAGACGGAGCTGAGCTCATGTGGAGACATCCGTGTGCATCTCAGATTTTGTGACTGTGTGTACTTAATGTGCACACATTCCAGACATGCCAACCGACTGCTCATGTTAGAAAATAAAAAGTAGATGCTCTGTTTGAGGAGATGAGGAAATTCATCACTACCTGCTGTATTATATATTATGTGACGATAAAGTACTTGAAATTGACGTGATGTTCATTGGTAGGTTTGTAATATCTATGCAAGCAGAATAAAAATGTGAAGCTTTGTTGAGGGCATATTATTAGTACTTCAGGCCGTCAGAGTATAACAGCAATGCACCGAAATAACAGACGCAAAATAGAATAAAAGTACAGTAAACATCTTCTCACACGTTTTCTGGAAGAAGTCGTTAGTATTCTAAGGTATTATTGAGTGTAGCAGAAATACAGATGTAGTGGCTACAGTGCATGTCTCTTTAACTGTCCTTGGTATCCAATCCACCTGGACTGTTTGATGTTGTGTTGCAGTGGGTGAAATGACCACTGATGAAGACTCCTTTCTACCAGTGAGGAAGAGGAGACTCAGTAAGGCTCTGCCTCCAGATAGTGAGTCTATGCTGCTTTTTCAAATAATCTAGAACATTATACCTGTGTTAAGCTAAAAAAAAAAAAAAAAAAAAAAACACTAAAATTCTTTGCCTTATTTAATATTTAGAAAAAACGTTTTTGATTTACAAGCTCACAAAGTGTTGATGTAGATCGGTTAATTGAAGTATTTAACTTTATTTTTCCTTCTAAATAGTAATAACAGGCAAAGAAGTTCAGGGGTTTATGAGCTTGGCAAAAATAGGTTATGTCCAATTTGTCCCAGAAAGAGACAAGATTCACAAGATTCTCTTATGATCTTGGCATTAAATGCAAGATCAGAGTGAAAAATGTTCACAGATCATCATAAGAGAATTGTAAAATCTTATCAAGGGAATCTCACATCATTTAGTCACTGAGCTTTTACTGTATATGGTGTAGTTTTATAACATTATCCATTGTGTTGTCTTCCAGTGGCAGTAGACAACACTTTGGACTCACCAGTGTCTACCACTGCACCTGAGCTGAGACTGGTGCTACTGGGGAGGACTGGAGCTGTGAGGAACGCAGTAGGAAACACCATCCTGGGCAAGGAGGCGTTCTGCGCTGAGGCCAGCTCCTCCCACCTGAGCCAGAGGAGTCGGAGGAGAGAGGGTGACGTCTGTGGGAGACGGCTGGTGTTGGTGGACACTCCAGACTCTGGATGCTCACTGGAGGACACGAGGCAGGATGCGGGGCTGTGTGTACGTCTGTCCGCCCCGGGTCCCCATGCCTTCCTCCTGGTCATACCAGCAGAGCCCTCTGAAGGAGAGGTGAGAGGGATGATGGAGAAGATGCAGGAGGCATTTGGAGAGAGCTGCTGGGAACACAGCATTGTCATCTTCACCCACGCTGACAGTGAGCAAAAGCTGAATCTTGAGGCGTTTCTCCAAACAAGCAATCAGGAACATCAGCAGCTCGTAGAGAAATGTGGGAACAGATGTCACCTCCTCAACATCACAGACAGTAGCGAAGCTGCTCAGGTTTCACAGCTGCTGGAGAAGATAGACATCATGGTGGCAGGAAACACAGAGAGCTTCTACAGCACTCAGACCTACCAGGAGGCAGAGGCCCAGGTCAGAGAGATGGAGAGAAAGATTCAGAGGGACATGGAGGAGAGGAGACATGTGGAGGAGCAGAAGATGAGGGAGAGGTTTGAGAAGGAGCTTAATGACTCTCTGAGGAAGATAGAGGGATCCATTCAAGAGCAAGAAGGAGACATCAGGAAGATCGACCATCGGACAAGCGAACTAGAGCTACACATGAGGGAGGAGAGGGACGAAGAGAAGAAAAGAGAGCTGGAAGCAGAGTTGAGGAGGGAGTCTGAGAGAAGAGAGGAGATGGAGAGAAAGCTGGATAGGTTTAAAGCAAAGAGAGAGAATGAGAAGAGAGAGAGGGAGGAGAGACACAGACAGGACATGGAGGAGATGAGAGAGACCTACGAAGCAGAGGCCAGAGTGGAAGCAGAGAGAAACCTGATGAAGGTTCTCCTGCCTGAGCTCCAGAGGAACATCATGATCTCAAACACAAAGATGCAGAGAGAGTTTAACAGACAACTGGAGGAGAAGAACAGAGAGATGACGATGCTGAAACTAAAGTTAGAGGAGAGCCACAGCAGTTATTCAGTACTGAAGGAGGTGTTAGACAACTCATTGGACATACGCCTGAACTTACTGGAAAAATCAGAACTGGTAAAAGGGGGAGCATGTGAGAGGGGGAACATGTGAGCAGAAGCAGGGTTCAGGAGATTCCACTTTTAGCTGCTGTAAAGAATAGTCAGCATATGTACGTTTGGAAGAGCAAAATTAAATTGTATTATCTTTTAACTAAAACATTACGTTCCAACTACATGGTATCAATGTAGAACCTTTGTTAGCTTCCAAGACCAATATGTCCAGAAATTAACTATGGCGGTACATGCATAGATACAAGATATGTATTTGTTAACTTCAGGATATGAAACAGCACAAAAACGAAAAACTCACCTGTTTTATCTTTGTGAGAAATTAAGGAAGCATGTTTAATAATTAAGATTTTAAATCTGGCTTGTAAATTGCTGCTCCAGTTTATGCTAATTCATGTTGTGATGATGATGATGATGGTGATGGTGATGATTATTATTACAGTAAACTTTGTTTCATATGAAAGACATTTCATAACTAGTGTTACTTATTAAATTATGTCCTACTGCATATTCATTATTGATAGCTTTTTGATCGACTGTAGATACAATATATCACCAAGATAGAGGAGAACATCAACCCAGTTCTTAAATGCTTTCACTGGCTCCGTGTGTGTCAAAGAATTGATTTCAAAATACTACTGCTGTTCTATAAAGCTTTATATTGCTTTGGGCCAAAAATATATATATATGACCTACGATGTAATGAAGCAATCAAACCTCTCAGGTAATTTGGGAAAAGTCTGCTTTCTGTTCCTACAACCAAAAATAATTGTGAGGAAGCAGCATTTAGTTTTTACACACTAACCATGAGGCTTGCATAATTATGTAATTAGAATCCCTCACTCCTCATGCAAAATCAATTAACCACAAATTAAATATGTATGTGCCCAACATTTGTCAACACGTATAAAAGAAAGTTGTCAAACTATCTATTTCTTGTATGCAAATTATAGACATGATGCAAATTCAACCGATTTTCATTTATTGTCAGCTGACACATTTACAGTTGAATTATTTGTTGCCTCTGCGTGTTTGCAAGTGTGGCCACAGTTTGCTATTGGACTCCAATGTCACACTATTACATTATAATATTGACCACATAACATGTACGCAGGCTTACCATCTTGATAAGGTGCCGTATGGATGAAATCTAGCTGTGTCCATTTACTCCATTTCCAATTCCAATGTAGGATAAGGACAGACTCTCATCAGTATAAATAAATGAAGTTCTGATAAAACAAAACAAAAAGAAAACCGATTTTGACTGATTCCAGTAAAATCTTTTTACCTCAACAAAGGTGCAATTGTTCAGTAGAAAGTGCTTATACAATAGGCCTATCCATTCCAAGTTTTATTTGCCTTTGAAAACTAACTCACTATTCTCATTACGTTTATTTATACATATTTGTATTTGGACAGGGCAGTGCATGTTAATGATCACCACACATACAATGCTGTGTAACTAGGCCTACACCATAGGAAGAATGCTAATTTCCATCTGTAGTCTCCATACAGAAAACAAGCAACATTACAAAAAAAGAGACACATATAAACATTACTAAAAGGGTGCAAACAGAAGAGAAAATACAACAGTAAAAAAGGCCTATTGTTGGCCTAAGATACCAGAAAAGCTCTCTTCACAGTGAGAGAAGCCCTGGCCAGCCTCTCCTGGCCCCCGGGGGAGTTTTCCCAGGCTGAACCCAGACACCTGCTGCCTCACGTGGGATGGAACTCTGACGACCACCTGGCCTGGCTGCGTCACACCCTGCTCAGCCTGCACATCCCACCCTGGCAGCCAGAGCCCTCCCAGCACGGTCAGTGGAGACATGGATTCATCTATCAGGATGAGGATATGATTTATCCATACTTATTTATCTAGATCAGTGGTTCTCAACCTGTGGGTCGGGACCCCCAGGGGGGTCCCCAAATTATTTTGGGGGGTCCCCAGATGAATAACTTAATGTGCAACATTGTTTTCTCTTTCAACAGTAAACAAACAAACATAATGTTAAAGTGTATAGAGGGAATCTGCACATTTCTAAAGTGACAATTTAAGGACTTTTTAATAGCCTACCTCTAAAATGACATTAGACATTGGCCAAATTCTCAAATATTAGAGGCAGAAATTGTGAAAATAGCAGATCTACATGCTCACTTGTGAGCATGTAGATCTGCTATTAGTAGGGGGGGGGGGTCCCCCAGTTAGAATAGAGAGAGAGAGACGTTTTAAATTGTGAAAAGTAATTACAATTGAAAACTAAATGTAGGAAAAAAAATAATAGGTTATTTATTCGCGGCCCATAAAAAAAAAATATCCGCAACCCGCATATGGGTCCCGACCCTCTGTTTGGGAAACAGTGCATCAGAGGCTTCTAAAGTTCCACTGCAGTGCACTGGCTCCCCCTGCTGGGCAACAACTGCTTTTTAATGCATGGCTGAAAAGTTCTCCTCACAACATTACACTTACACTTACATTCATTAAAAGATCAAATGATGAAGGCTTCACCTTCATGTTTCTGTCAAACTGGAGCAATGACTTGAGGCCTCCTGTTCAGTGCTACCAGTGCTGTTATATTATTTTATATAATGTTAAATCATGGATTAAAGTTCTCAGTCGCCACGACTGATTTCAGTCATTTGGATTCCATAATAGCCAGCATGTCTGCTATGGAAGCATGTTGATCACCTGAAGTAGTCGATAGACAAGCTCTCAATGCATCAATTTACAATTGAAGCATTTAGCAGAGCGACTTACAATAAGCAAGGTAATACATCAGTATATCAACATCAATACATGAAATGGAAAGAAATAGTAAGCAATCTAAGAAAGCAATTAGACAAAGCACTTATTCAGTAAAAATCAACAAATGATAACGTAACTTCATGGTCATTGAGGGTGGGCGAGTGCTACGGTAAGTGCTATGGGCTAAGGTGAAGTCTTTAAACAGGGGTCAGCAAACCTTGCCTAGCCCTGCTTTAAACACTTTAAACGTTGTAGACAGGCTGCTTTTTAAGACCTGGTACCACTTTGATCATTATGTTATGCTTTAACTATTAAACTATAGCAGATCTACAAGCTTACAGTGTGGCACCAAGTGCTGTACTGCGAGCTTGTACATCTGCTATTCTTGAGGTCCTTGTCATTAAAAATATCAAAAACCACTGTTTTTTTTTGGTGTTTTTATTTTATCCATATTAAGTCGCTCCCTACGGTCGCAATTACAAAGATTTGTACCAATTTTCACAGCTTTTCAAAAATATCAGATCTACAAGCTCACAGCGTGGCACTGGGTGCCACACTTTGAGCTTGTATATCTGATATTTTTCAATAGCTTAAGTATAAAATAATTCCAGGTCTCAATGGGTAAATCCATGGTAATGTGTTACGGTCTGATGGGAGTCTGTTCTCCTTTATGACAGTGAATGCTGGACCCTGAAGCCAACTCTGCAGAAGTCTCTAGACGGGTGCTGCACCACAATGTTACATGTAGTGCTCAATATCTCAACATCAGCAAGAGTACACATGTTACCAACAAGAATCTGTATGCTGGAATATTAAAGGAGTAGTTCACCCCCAAAATGACTTTTTTCCTATCGAGACTTGAGTTCAATAATAGTGTTTTGTTTTTGTCGCCTTCCTAAGACAATAATTTGAGGAGAAGCTTTGTAGGCCGAATACATTTGGGTCTCCATCCGGAATCAATGGGGGTACATTTATTATAATCAAATTATTGTCTTAGGAATGTGACAAAAACAAAAAGATATTATTGAACTCCATGGGGTGAGTAATCAATAGGAAAAAAAGAAATGTACTCAAGAAAGACGCAGGAGTGCAAAGCAACAACGAGCTGGCCAGATGTGTGGAGAACCGAGATGACTGGAAGCGAGGATGGAGGGCTCGTCTGAGGACGACCTAGAGAGAGAGAGAGAGAGAGAGAGAGAGAGAGAGAGAGAGAGAGAGAGAGAGAGAGAGAGAGAGAGAGAGAGAGAATGTGTTACATGATGTTGTGTCAATGTACATGTATCATGTTGTATGGTGTTAGCAGCCTCCTGGTCAGAGCCAGGGACATGCTGGGCCCCTGATTCAGCCTGGGAAAAAGAGTTGGAGAGGCCCTCATTGTGCGCTATAGAGAGAGATCTCTCTCTATAGCGCTGCTGCTACTTTGCCATTTCAGATCATGACAAGTGGGCCAATTACATGAGTTATATATTCGTCGTTGTCGGGTGGAAACCTTGTATGTCCAAAACCGTTAGTTTCGTATTTATCATTTTAAAAATGATTTAAACTAGTGAAAACAGCCGATCCACAAGCACACAACGCCTCGCACCGCGAGGCGTTGTGTGCTTGTAGATCTGCTTGGAGTTGTCCCGCTTTTCCCAATGGCCAGCACGTCCCTGGTCAGAGCTGTGCTCCTCCATCTACCAGTACTGTTCCCTCATCCCGGCCTCTGACCACACAGCCCCTCTCCTCATGTCCAGACTGGACCACCTGCTGCACAGCGTCAGCCTGCAGGGGGGCTCCCAGAGGACCCCCCAGAGGACCCCCAGAGGACCCCCCAGAGGACCCCCCAGAGCCCCACGTACCAACACATTCCCTGGGACAACATCGTGCTGCTCTGCATCGACCACAAGATGAAAGACTGGCCCCCCGCCGGACCCCCTGTCTGTGAAGGTCTGTTCAGTGGTTCTCAATCTTTTCAGGCTGTGACCCCCAAAATAATCATACTTTAACTGGGGACCCCCCACCCTGACGAGCACTAAGAGTTGAGGCATTACATTTTGTATAACATGGTTCTGTTGTGAAAATAGCAGATCTACATGCTTGTAGTAGCATGTAGATTGGCTATTTTCACAATTTCAGCCGCATATTAGACCATTTGACCAATGTATAATTTGTCATTTTAGATATATTAAAAAGTCCTCAAATTGTCACTTTAAACATGTGCAGATATCCTCTATACACTTAAACTTTGTGTTGGCTTGTTTACTGTTGAGTGAGAAAACAATGTTTCACATTAAGTTGATCATCTGGGGACCCCCCAAAATAATTTGGGGACCCCCATGGGGGTCCCGACCCACAGGTCTGGTCTATATAACAATGCTAACTAAATGACATGTGGGTCTGGTTTTGTATGAATAATTGAACATGCAAAGTTGCCATTTGGGCAAATATAAGCCCGTTCTATCACTCTCTGCTATGATTTGACCGACTGGCACTGCTGCCTACTGGGCTACAAAAGTCCACTTAATAATAATATAGTGCTTTTCAAGGTACCCAAAGTCGCTTAACAAAACAGGAATAAAAGATAAAATAAAAACAACTTTATTAATTTAAAAGTCTAAAAGCAAAGAAGAAAATTAGCAGAACAGATTAAAATAGCAGAGAGGGAGAGTAGAGTTAGGTGTGGAAAGAAAGTCTAAAGAGGTGAGTTTTGAGGGAGGCTTTGAACACACGGCAAGGGTGGGGGTGGCTTTTATGTGAGGTGGGAGTGGGTTCCAGAGGGTGGGGGCTGCAACTGAGAAAGCCCTGTCACCCCAGGTGTGTTTTTTTTTTTTTTTTGCTTTATGGGTGAATTCCAGGAGGTTGGCATTGCTGAGGGCCTTGTAGGTGGTGATCAGTATTTTGAAATCAATTCTGTATTTTACTGGGAGCCAAAGGAGGTTGTGGAGAACTGGGGTGATGTGGTCTCTTGATGGGGTTTTGGTGAGGAGGCGGGCAGCAGAGTTTTGACACATTGTAGTTTATTGAGTACTTTAGAGGTGGCACCGTAGAGGAGGCTGTTGCTGTAGTGGAGTCTGTATGTAATGAAGGCATGGACAGTGTTGTACCCGAACGCGTTCAAAGAACGATCGTTCATGAACACGTTCATATTTTGGGCGAACGTGAACTGAACGTAATTGTTTTCGCTTGATGAACGATATTGTCGAACGCGGTCATTCTGACGCCCGTGAACGACGTTCGTCGGCGTTCGTCGGCCGTTCATGCGGCGGTCCGCGCCTCCGCGGTCGTCTGTCCTTTCGTCTCTCTTTTCATTCACATGCTCCAATAGTAGGCACTGCACGCAGCTCCTCGTGAACTTTGATATGCGGTGCTGTCTGCACTCTGCTGCTGCACTGTGAATCTCCTCCTCGTCGTCTCGCAAGCCTGACTGACTATAGTTTGTCCTATGTGTGTTGCACGGCGAAAATAGCTGATCTGCAAGCTCACAACGCGTCGCATCCACGAGACAACGTGAGCTTGTAGATCAGCTATTTTAACCAACGCGGAAACATGCTTTGCACGAGGTTTAGAAACGTCTGCCTTCTAGTGGGGTTCCTTGTACATGTAATTTTTTGTTTTCATTTCAAATGTGTGTTAAAGTTTCTTTCACTTCCAATTTGTAGATTATGGTCTATAGAACAATTTTGGTTCGAGTGTCAAGACAGTAGATTGAAGAAAAATATATTTTTTGCCCTATTTCCAAAATGACCAAAATCGGAATTGGGTTTTTTGAACAATGTCTTAGTTTTCCCACAACTGCTGTGTAATATATATATATTTTTTATTGCTATATCAAGTCAATACTGTGTGGGGAATCAATTGTAGTCAAATATTTGTTTTGAATATTATGATATTTCACACAATGAGACAATAACATGGTTATTACATTCAGCCCTTCAAAATAAGGGTGCAGGAAGACTGGGAACTAGGCAGTGGGCACATAAATATTGTGGGCACCTCAATGTTAAGTTGGATGACATTATTGCTGTGTGTGGTTCTATATGGGCTGTGTCAATAATTTTGACAAATAATAGCATGCAGCAACGTCTAAACATTTATATATATATATTAGACCTATATATTTTTTTTTTCTTTTTTTATTATTATTATTATTTTTTTGAATAGCCAAAAGTATAAAAAAAAATATGGTTAAAAAAAGAACGAAAAAGAACTAAGTTAGTTCATTTTGGGGAACCATGAACTTAGTTCAAAATATAGAATTATGAACTATGCAATGAACTAGTTCATTTTAGAAGTTCTGAACTTGAACTTGAACTAGTTCGTTTTTAAAGTGAACTTTCCCAACACTGGGCATGGATGAGTGTCTCTGCAGCAGTTTGGGATGGTGTGGGAGGAGGTGGGCAATGTTAAGGAGGTAGAAAAGGGCTGTTTTAGTAATGTTTTTGACATGGGATTGGTAGGAGAGGGTGGGATTCAGGATGACACTCATTCAGTGTGTGTGTGTGTGTGTGTGTGTGTGTGTGTGTGTGTGTGTGTGTGTGTGTGTGTGTGTGTGTGTGTGTGTGTGTGTGTGTGTCTCTAGGATCAGTCACTGAGGACGGGGAGGTGTTGGTGTATTTCCTCTCAGAGACACTAGGGGGCTTCCAGCCCCCTGAGGATTGGTCCCAAGCTGTGAGACGCACACACACACTGAGACAGCAGATGGACAGGTACACACACACACACACACACACACACACACACACACACACACACACACACACACACACACACACACACACACACACACACACACACACAGCTTACTTTGTGCCAGTTTTTGCCCTTTTCTACTTTAAGTCTTAAAGCCTGCATGTGTAAAGTGTTAAACATTGAAGTGTGTGTGTGTGTGTGTGTGTGTGTGTGTGTGTGTGTGTGTGTGTGTGTGTGTGTGTGTGTGTGTGTGTGTGTGTGTGTGTGTGTGTGTGCGCGCTCTCAGGGTGGGGGCAGAGGGTGGTGGACCCCCCACCTCCTCCTCCTCCACCTTCAGATCACAGATGTGGTGGAGGAGCCGCTTGGACCCTGTGTCGTCCCCTGCCCCTCCCCCTCTGGACATCAGCCACACCCCCAGCTCTCTGGAGCTGCTACCTCAACGAGTGTTAGACCAGCTGCAAGAAGAGAGCGCTCTGAGCCACAGGTACACACATTGGAACACACACACACACACACACTAGGGCAGGGGTTCCCAAACTTTTTTGTCTCAGGGCACCCGATAAATATTGTTTTAATCCGAGGCACCCCTACATTATAATTTTCACTCCCAGCACCTTATATTTATAGCATATCGTCGTTGTCGGGTGGAAACCTTGTATGTCCAAAACTGTTTGTTTTGTTTTTATCATCTAAAAAAATACTAAACTAGTGAAAACAGCAGATCTACAAGCACACAACGCCTCGCGACGCGAGGCGTTGTGTGCTTATGGATCGGCTGTTTTCACTAGTTTTGTGCGACGGTCTTATATGATGAAGCAGGGCTTTGCATTACCAAAAGATGTACACATTTGAAAATTGGAGTTACGAGGTTTCTGCCAGACAGTGACGATATTTTAGTGATTATGTTGCGAGGAAAACATTGAGATAATAGCCATTTTGGTTAGAACTGACTGAAAATAACTTTGTTCTTCAAGTTTAAAATGACACTAAATAGTGTCCAAATAAATTCCATATATCATCAAATGATCTCGCGGCACCCCTGGACTGCCGTCACGGCACCCCAGGGTGCCCCGTCACCCACTTTGAAAACCCCTGCACTAGGGTATTAAACAAAAAGTTGACAAGTCGACTCAGTCGACTTCATTGCACAAGTCGACTCCAACCAGGGAAAGTCGAAAGTTGAGAAAACAAAAAATATATATTTTTTCTCTATCATTATTTTTGCTCCATGTGTGCTTGTGTACAGCATTCAAACAGTAGGATTGCTTATTGTCAAGGACGGAATGATTCTCTCCTTTTCCAACTGTGTTTTGTCAATGAAATGAAGCACACTAGCACAGAGTTTTCACTCAGCCATTAATTAACTATTCTATAATATTAACATCAGAACAAATGCCTCAAGGGAGAAAGGATCGCTTTAGGCCATTCTATTCTAAGTAATTTTCGGATTCCCCCCATCGTATCAAACGATAAAGTCGACTTCAACTCAACTTTTCACCGAGTCGAGTCGACTTCAAAAATCACAAGTCGTTAATGCCCTAACACACACACACACACACACACACACACACACACACACACACACACACACACACACACACACACACACACACACACACACACACACACACACACACACACACACACACAACCTACACACACACTTACAAAGATTTTTGGGCCTACAAAGCAACCAAGCTTTGTAGGGTTTTTCAAAAAAATCTTAGAAGGATTCAAAAGACACTTATAGAATCGGGTCAAAATTCAGATTTTCACGATTTTTCAAAAATAGCAGATCTACAAGCTCGCAGCGCGGCACCCGGTGCCGCGCTGTGAGCTTGTATATCTGCTATTTTTCAATAGTTAAAGCATAAAATAATGATACTCAATAATATGTACCCGTTCTAAATGGGTTAATTCCTCCCCGCACACATCTCTGTGTGTAGTCACTGTTGAATCCTACTGACACACCTGCCATTGAGGAGCCCCCACCGGGAGGACGCAGAGCAGGGTTCCCCAATAGGCGGCCCGCGGGCCATTTGCGGCCCACGGGGGGCTACTGTCTGGCCCACACCAACCCCAGTAATAATGGTGGTATAAGAGCAGCAACAACACTAGTATGTCGTTGTTGTCGGGTGAAAATCTCGTATCTCCAAATTTGTAAGTTCTTTCGCAAATCATACAAGACCGTCGCACAAAAGTAGTGAAAACAGCAGATCTACAGCGAGGCGTTGTGTGCTTGTAGATCGGCTGTTTTCACTAGTTTAAATAATTTTTAAAATGATAAATTCAAAACGAACGGTTTTGGACATACAAGATTTTCACCCGACAACGACGAAAACTGTCGCTGGAGTAGCGGGAACGCCACCGTCGCCCCCTGCAATGTTGTGGCCCTCGGCTTGGTACCCTAGAAATGATTCAATGTTGTGGCCCTTGGCTTGGTACCCTAGACATGATTCAATGTTGTGGCCCTCGGCTTGGTATTGTGGCCCTCGGCTTGGTACCCTAGACATAATTCAATGTTGTGACCCTCGGCTTGGTACCCTAGACATAATTCAATGTTGTGGCCCTCGGCTTGGTACCCTAGACATGATTCGGCCCTTGGGGAAAACTAATCAGGGAACCCTGACGTAGAGCCTCTGTCCTAATCCTCCCTCCCAACACTCCATGACTGTAGGAGTACTCTCAGAGCGTTGTATGGAGAGTGGCGACACTTCCGTCGACTCCTATAGTAAACGTGGAAAGCCTATTTACTCTATTGTGGGAAGCTAACTTAGCCTAGCTTACGCATGCGCACACATGCACGCATGGAGCCTGTCTCATTCCTAGCAAGCCTCTGCCCCGTCCGTGCCATTCATTTTCACTCGCTGGTAAGTAGACTAAATCACGTCTTTTTCACCCTTTTAATAATGTTATCTACCTTAGAGAGGCCTGTGAATGCGTTAAAATGGTGAAAAAGACGTGATTTGGTCTACTTGGTCAGCGAATTAATGACTGGGCTAGAATGGGGGCGGACGGGGCAGAGGCTCGCTAGGACTCCATGCGAAGCCACTTCCGGTCTGCGGCGAGTTCAAAGCGTGTCGTCACTCTCCTTACACTGCTCTGGGAGTACTTACAGTGACGTCATGTTTGTCTCTTCCTGCAGGAGCACAGAGCAGCTCCAGGATTGGCTGAACGCAGACCCTGTGGAGCACCTGGCCACGCCCCTCTTCATGCCCTCCTCCACCCTGCTGGCCACGCCCACCTGGACGCTGCCCACGCACCACAGTGCCACCAACAGGCCTCCATGGGTAAGACAGCCCTAGGGGTCCTCAGAGTTTGCCTGGTTAAAACCAGACTGCACTCAACACCACCCCCTGGTGGTAGTGGTGTTGTAGTGAAGTCTGGCCCTCCACATTAACAAATCTTTTTCCACCAGCCCTCAGAAAGGGCGAGCCAATCAGGGCTGTAGGCTTGGGGCACGTGGTGGGTGGTGGCCTGGTTCAAAACCATTCAGCCAATCAGGCGAGTCTGTGTGTATACAAACACATCCCCCCCTCCACTCTCATTACAGGCATCAGAGAGTTAGTTGTCTTTGATGTTTCATTGATTAGAGAGAACACTAACGAGCTATTGACACGTGTATGGCTCAATCAATTACTGTGGTTTTCAACCCCTTTGAAGTTCAAAGGGAGCAATTAACTCATTCGTAGTTTACGGCCGTAAAGCCCGTTAATTTCTCTATGTCTTTCACTGCCGGCTTCTCCGAGTCCTATCTGTTAACGTGGGCGCTCGTCCAGTTCCCATCGTGCGTGATCGGACACTGCTCGTGTGTTCGCGTATTCCATCAGCTTCTCAAATCCGTTGAAACTTTTTCAATTGATCAATAAGTTCTCCATCTGTAAGCCGCGGAGTGCAGACAGAAAGTTAACGGGCCAAAATAGAGGACGGACTTCCGCTTCCGGTTCAGGGACTCCAATGTTAAAGTTGTCCGCTCAATAATGTGTCCGTGTAGAAACCGATCACGGAGCATTAGTTCCGGCCTATTTTAGTTCGGTTCGATAAAAAAATGTTTTTTAATTCATTTTTATTACATTTACGGGCTCTACGGGCATGGCAGAGAAGGGGTACAAAGGGGTATTTTGATGGCAGAGTTTGTGCAAGTCACCTTGACATTTTTTTTAAATCGCTTCTAACATCCCGTCAATAGGCTTTAGTCCGCCCCCAGGAAAAAGAATCTCTCCACGAAATTCCAGACTCTCTTCCCAAAACGAAGTGTGTGAAAGAGTCTGGTTTATTAACCAGGCAACCTCAGAGTTACCATAGGGGGTCGTCCAAATCTTTGTGTGATTTTATATCAACCATGTACGTCAACCTAGTGTCCTTATTCTGAGAACTTTAGCCAAAAATAGAAGATCTACAAGCTCACAACGTCTCGCGCTGCGAGGCGTTGTGAGCTTGTAGAACGGCTATTTTTGGCAAAGAGCTTTGGTGTAGAGGGGAAAAAGAGCAGACTAGGTCAACTTTATTAAGTATTGAGGTTAAGTGGTTGAATATTTGAAAACACAAATTGACATGAATCCAAAATACACTGATGATTGTGCTATGAAACTATGGAATCTATGAAAAGACCCCAGTCCTCTTATTGGTGTAAAGAAAGCCCCTGTCCTCTGATTGGTGTAAAGACAGCCCCTGTCCTCTTATTGGTGTAAAGACAGCCCCAGTCCTCTTATTGGTGTAAAGAAAGCCCCTGTCCTCTGATTGGTGTAAAGACAGCCCCTGTCCTCTGATTGGTGTAAAGACAGCCCCAGTCCTCTTATTGGTGTAAAGAAAGCCCCTGTCCTCTGATTGGTGTAAAGACAGCCCTGTCCTCTGATTGGTGTAAAGACAGCCCTGTCCTCTGATTGGTGTAAAGACAGCCCCTGTCCTCTGATTGGTGTAAAGACAGCCCTGTCCTCTGATTGGTGTAAAAACAGCCCCTGTCCTCTGATTGGTGTAAAGACAGCCCCTGTCCTCTTATTGGTGTAAAGACAGCCCCTGTCCTCTGATTGGTGTAAAGACAGCCCCTGTCCTCTTATTGATTGAATATTTGATTAGACACTTGGTCTAAAAGGATGAAAAAAGAAAACAAAAACAAAAAAAAAAACAAAAAAAAAAAAAAACTGATTGACAGCCCTGTCCAGTGATTGGTGCAAAGACAGCCCTGTCCTGTGATTGGTCAAAAAGCAGCCCTGTCCTCTGACTGAAGAGACATCACACTTATCTTTCAACCAATCGATGCAGTGGTCATTCTAGCACCCTGCACCCATCACATGTCTTCCATCACATCAGAACTGTAGACTCACTGCCAATGCTCTGCCGTAGTGCATGAGACTCACCTCTTCACTCCCAATGCTCTGCCGTAGTGCATGAGACTCACCTCTTCACTCCCAATGCTCTGCCGTAGTGCATGAGACTCACCTCTTCACTCCCAATGCTCTGCCGTAGTGCATGAGACTCACCTCTTCACTCCCAATGCTCTGCCGTAGTGCATGAGACTCACCTCTTCACTCCCAATGCTCTGCCGTAGTTCATGAGACTCACCTCTTCACTCCCAATGCTCTGCCGTAGTTCATGAGACTCACCTCTTCACTCCCAATGCTCTGCCGTAGTGCATGAGACTCACCTCTTCACTCCCAATGCTCTGCCGTAGTGCATGAGACTCACCTCTTCACTCCCAATGCTCTGCCGTAGTGCATGAGACTCACCTCTTCACTCCCAATGCTCTGCCGTAGTGCATGAGACTCACCTCTTCACTCCCAATGCTCTGCCGTAGTGCATGAGACTCACCTCTTCACTCCCAATGCTCTGCCGTAGTGCATGAGACTCACCTCTTCACTCCCAATGCTCTGCCGTAGTGCATGAGACTCACCTCTTCACTCCCAATGCTCTGCCGTAGTTCATGAGACTCACCTCTTCACTCCCAATGCTCTGCCGTAGTGCATGAGACTCACCTCTTCACTCCCAATGCTCTGCCGTAGTGCATGAGACTCACCTCTTCACTCCCAATGCTCTGCCGTAGTGCATGAGACTCACCTCTTCAGACTCCAACTTGACCTTAGGCCTGTCACAGTTATTACATAATCGTCTAATCACAATTATTTGACATAATCACAATTATTTTGTCATAATCGTAAAAATCGTTTACATCTTGAAAAGTGTTCATATATTTTCAAATACTTTCAAAAATAGTGGAAATAGCCGATCTACAAGCTCACCACGCGTCGCGACGCGTGGTGAGCTTGCAGGTCAGCTATTTCCACTATCAAAGCTTTTTTAAGTATAATGTTGTCAAATATATCAGTAATGTCTTTGTATGTTTAGGTTATGTGTCATATCTGCCATGTGCAACTTCAAAGCCTAAAAGCCAAACAGAAATGTAATTGTAAACGACAAAAACACAATTAAATCGTTAACCGCAATTATTTGAGTGACAATTAATCGTCATGTAAAATGTCATAATCGTGACAGCCCTACTTGACCTAGCATTGACCACCATGCAGTCTTATGCAAAGGTTAAGATGTAGTAGATAGTAGATAGTATGTTGTTTAGACCAGGGGTTCCCAAACTTTTTTGTCTCAGGGCACCCCATGAATATTTTCTTAATCCGAGGCACCCCTACGTTATAATTGTCACTCCCAGCACCTTATATTTATAGCATATCGTCATTGTCGGTGGAAACCGGTCCAAAACCGGTCCAAAACCGTTCGTTTTGTATTTATCATCTATAAAATGTAGTAAACTAGTGAAAACAGCTGATCTACAAGCACACAACGCCTCGCATCGCGAGGCATTGTGTGCTTGTAGATCGGCTGTTTTCACTAGTTTTGTGCGACAGAGGTCTCTGCCTGACAGTGACGATATTTTAGTGATTATGTTGCGAGGAAAACGTTGAGATAGTAGCCATTTTGGTTAGAACTGACTGAAAATGATATTAAATATTTCTTCAAGTGTCCAAATAAATTCTAAATATTATCAAATTATCTCGCGGCACCCCTGGACTGCCGTCACGGCACCCCAGGGTGCCCCTTCACCCACTTTGAAAACCCCTGGTTTAGACAAATGATTGGCTCATTGATGATCTTTAATCCTGTAGTGTATATTGTTTCAATGAACAGTGTATACATGTTTTATAGTATAGTTTACAGGGGTGGGCAGCATGTATTTCCAGAGGGACATACTGACTTGTACAATTACATTGAAACTTGAAACATGAATTGCAGAATTATGTTAAAACTGCATGAATTTCCCCCATGAAGGTCCTTTCACAACAAGACAGCTGTACTGTATCACTCTGTGTACTCTGGCCTGCAATTAAAATATTATTACTCCCAATTAAAACGATCCAAACTTTTAATTGAGGATATAAATATACAGTATCTTACCATATCTGATATGCACCGTTCCATAGGTCACTGATAAAACACATATTGCTTTATGTTATAAATCAGACCCGTAGAATGGAGAGAGTTACGACACTTACGTCGACTCCCATTGTAAGTGTGGAAACTATGGTGGAAAGCTAGCTTAGCCTAGCTTACTGGAGCCTGTTCTCATTCTTAGCAAGCCTCTGCTGCTGATTCAGTCAACTTACCAGCGAGTGAAAATGCCTCGGCTAGAATGGAGGCGGACGGGGCTGAAGTGCAGCAGAGGCTCGCTAAGAATGAGAACAGGCTCCATGCGAAGCCACTTCCGGTCTGCGGCGAGATCAAAGCGTGTCGCCACTCTCTTCTAAACCGCACTGGTTATAAATATGGACTTAAGGTTGACTGTTTCACTGTTAAACTAGAAATACTGTTCTTACGAAACAGTGTGGGCGTGCATGTAACACCATGTATGGGCACAAAGATCTACCCTTTGGCTGCACCTCATTGGCTAAGGGCCCTGCCTTTGTACTGTCGAGGAGAACTTGACTAATAGATAAATAATGAAGATAACAAACGTGTGCTCGTTCAACAAGCCCACAATTAAAAACATAAAACATTTGAGTGCATACGGAGGTATGCAGGTGTGTACTCAAATGGTAAATATGAATTACTATTAATTGGAGTTCATTTAAATAAATGTGTTTCAAAACTATTAACATGTGGCAGCCTTTTAGAATGTAGGTTAGGTTTTTTTGCAGGGAGGTTTGCATTGTGTTTTTCTTTGAGGACTCTGAGGGCCAGATTGAGATCGTCAAAGGGCCAGGTGTTGCCCATGTGTGGTTTAAACTGATTCTAGGTTCATTGTTCACCTGTGACCGATAGCATGTTGTTTAGACTGATGCTAGGTTTATTGTTTTACTAGTGATGTGTCGTTCATGAGTGATTCCTTCATAAGAATCGAATCATTAGCAAGACTCGTGAATGATTTGTTCAAATCCCTGAAATGTGTTGTTCACAATTTCGCTCACACCCTCTCCCCCTAACTCATCTGGTGCCAATCCCGAGAATACTCGTGAAATCTACTCGAGTATTCGCAGTGCCAATCCCGAGTATACTCGTGAAAAGTAATATATTACTGTAACGGCGATTACAGTACCTGGTACAATGGCGGAAGGCCCCGAGCCGAAACTCGTCGCTGATTTATCATCATCACGGCTCCACGGGCACAAAATAGTCATCCCATAACATTGAGGTGGACGGGCGATCTCATCTTTAATGTCCATTATCTCAAAACTACACTTTAGAAGCGAAGATGGAGGCAGATGCTCATTTATATAACACATGGTGAAATGCTCCGATCCGATCCGCCATTACACCACGTAAACACGATCGCTTCCGGCGCAGGACGCAATGACGTCAGACCGGAAGTGTTTACGTTGTGGACTTCTGGCCTTCAAAATAAGATAACGGGAGTGAATGGGAGCTTGAAGGTGGCATCGTGGACTTTATAATCCGTTAAAGTCAGAGGCTTTAAATGGGCTAAAAGCCCCCGGCAAACAGGACGGGAGGGTGAGCTGTACTTGTAACGTAATAAAAACGCTCCCGCGCTAGTGTTTTTCACGGGACGGTCGCTCTATGAGCGGTGAACGTGAACGAATCGTTTGAATGGATCATTACCATGAACGTGAACGGTATTGCACATCACTATTGTTTACCTGTGATCCTAGTTTACTGAGGCACTACCCTGTCTTTCTATGTATGTATTTACCTTAATGTTTATTTTAAGTCATTCTGGGAGTCTGATAAATGCCTCGCGTGGTCCCAAGGCGAGAGCTCTACCGACTGAGCTACACGGACACAAAAAACAACTTGTCTAAACCACTGTCTAAGTTACGTTTTAACTTTGTGGTTTTATAGTCAAAACAAGCAGAAGTAACAAACACAACAGAGAACAAATGACCAAGGTATGTTTGCGTTGGTTGTCACAACTATATAGTAGGTCATGTTCTAGGGGGGTCTGAAGAGGTGAGTCTTCAAATTATGATCATTATTTGACGTTTGAGGACCCTTATACTCACATCAAGTGCAACCCCTTTCATGTGCCCAGTAGATGTCTATCAAAGCAATTATACAGTATGCTTGGTTGTAAATGAAGCTACAGTATGGCCCTCTGCCGATCCTCACACAAACAATGTATTTCTCTTTTTTTTTTAATTTTTTTATTTCTCCTCTAGGAGACGAAGCCCGAAGAGACGTCCAGGAAGACGCCTCCGTCCTCCAGAGGGACAGCCGTGTCTCTGTCCTCCAGAAGGACAGCCGTGTCTCTGTCCTCCAGAGGGACAGCACCGTCTCTGTCCTCCAGAGGGACAGCCGTGTCTCTGTCCTCCAGAGGGACAGCGGTGTCTCTGTCCTCCAGAGGGACAGCGGTGTCTCTGTCCTCCAGAGGGACAGCCCTGTCTCTGTCCTCCAGAGGGACAGCACCGTCTCTGTCCTCCAGAGGGACAGCGGTGTCTCTGTCCTCCAGAGGGACAGCGGTGTCTCTGTCCTCCAGAGGGACAGCCCTGTCTCTGTCCTCCAGAGGGACAGCCCTGTCTCTGTCCTCCAGAGGGACAGCGGTGTCTCTGTCCTCCAGAGGGACAGCTGTGTCTCTGTCCAGACGTCTCCAGGACCTCCAGCGTCAGATAGCAGCCGGTCAGGAGGAGGAACTGTCCTTCAGACTGAAGCTGGACAACCTGATGAGCATCGTGGACGACTGAGTCCAGACACCCAGGCTCTTAATGCTCTTTGACTCCCAAGGAAACTACCTTGAATATGTTCCAGTAATTGATAGTTAAAAGGTCATTGTTGGGGGTGACTTATTGCATTAAAACTGGACTGAAGTGTTGTCAGGTTGGCTCCACTACCTTGTTGTTGGAGAAGTGCTTTTAATGTTTTACAAGCAGTTTTAGTTTAGCAGTTTTCCTTTTGTATTTAAAAATGTTTAATAAAATGACCGTCGCTTACAGTGTGTTTATATTGATGCCCATTTTGGGTCAAGTAGAACAAGTGAATTTCTCCTTTTCTTGTTTTTCTTTTTGTTTTGCTGTTTTGTTTTTTAAGCTATATTTTTGTCAAACAATTAATAAAATGTGACATTTACATGCTCTGTGTCATTCTCCTGCAACATAATTTCACTTAACTAGTGAAATTATTTGTACTAAAATAAGTGTTAAATAGCTTGTTATTGTGTAATCCTATTTGCTATAGAGCAGGGGTCTTCAACAAGGGTCTGGCACACTAGTGGGTCTTGTTAGTTTATTGTATTTTTTAAGGTGATACACCATGACATTTTTTGGGGTCCCACTAGCACCTTCTATCCTCACAAAGTCCGATTTCTGACCGTTGTGTCTTTCTCTGGTTTTGGGAAGGCGAAGGTTAAAAGCATCCCACGGGTTCTCAAAACAGGCTATCCAGATTTGCTGCCGTCGATGACGTCATCGACGGCCGTTTTTGAAGATTTTTGAAGATCTTTTTTTTACTGTAGCTGAAAAAAAAGGGAGAGAGGCTCTCTATTCAGGAGTGGTAATTTAGCCTCAAACCTTTTAAAAAACGTTTTTGGGACGAACAATATGACATAAATACTTTTTAAATGCATGGTGTATCACCTTTAATCAACCACTTGAACCCTAGTATTCCTATTCTGAGGGCAACATTAGCCAATCTAGGTTCACAGCGCCTTGCGCTGCGAGGTGTTGTGAGCTTGTAGATCTGCTAACTTCAATTTACAATTACAATTTAAGCATTTAGCAGACACACTTAATCCAGAGCGATTTAAAATAATTAAGGCAACACAATCAATCAATACAATAAGCAAGGTACTAAATCAAAATAGTAAACATTTGTCTCTGTAGGCCTGCTTGGCTTGCTTTTTCCCTCTTTGTTGAAGATATTATTGAGGATAAGTGGTTAAATGTCAGAAAATACAAGTCTATGAGCTATCTATGAAATGTTTTATGAATGTTAGGTGTGGTAATTTGGCTATTTTATCTGCAGAGCAGAGACCACATTATGCTATTAGTTCTCCAGGAGGTATTGTCTATGATAATGCTTCATTATTATAGAGTAGTGATCCAAGGCACTGTTATGCAAGCATATTGTCTAAGATAAAACACCATACCCTGTCCACACACATTAAACACTGGTATTTAGTATTTTCCACCATTAGCTTCATATACAACCAAGCATACTGCATTGTATATGTTTCTATCCAGAACAGATCGATATTGATAGATGGGCCTGCCGTTATTATCCCAAGGAGGAACTCAGTGGCCCAAAGGCAGCACAACAGTTGTTGCAAAGTTACAGATTATGAAAAGGAGGAAAAAAGTAATGTGTACATCTAATAAACAAAGAATAAATACATCAATAGAATCAACAGTACAGAGCAATAGGTAAAAACAAAAAGTCAAGAACAGTCGGGTGCGTACCTTTTGCGCGAAGCCCGAAAGCGCGAAGTGGGGAAATGTCTCCTACCGCACCGTTTGCGCGAAGTGGGGAAATGCATACGTATGCATGCAAATGCAGGCTATTAGCCGACTATTAGCACCCTTCGGCTATCGGCTTCACTTTGCGGGGGGAGGGGAGGCGTGAGGACATTTTAAGCCCTAAGAAACTACACAACCACACAATATATTTGACTAAATGAAAAAGGGTGCCCCCTGTCGAAACTATTGTACTACCACACAATATATCTTCCTGGACCCTTATTGTGAAGGGCTACTACAAGCTCACGTTGTCGACGTGTTGTGAGCTTGCAGATCAGCTATTTTGCGAGACAAGCTGAGTGCAGACAGCACTGCATATTATGAGCTGCGTGCTCAGTGCGTGCACAGTGGAGCATGTGAATGAAAAGAGAGACATTGTACTACCATACAATATCGAGCACTGCATATTATCAACGTTCACAAGGAGCTGTACTACCATACAATATCGGTGCGGTAGGAGACATTTCCCCACTTCGCGCTAACGGTGCGGTAGGAGACATTTCCCCACTTCGCGCTAACGGTGCGGTAGGAGACATTTCCCCACTTCGCGCTTTCGGGCTTCGCGCTTTCGGGACTTTCCCGAACAGTCAATGCCAATGCTGCTGTAGAATGAGAATCTAAAGTCTCTAATAGCTAAATCTCTGCTACACTATAAATATAGTCCATTGCAGCATTGCTGCTTATTTTAACTACAGGACACAGTAAAGTAACAATTATGTTGACAGGGGAGTCACAAGGGGGGAAAGTGGGACTGAGTTATTGGACCCAATGTGGAGGGGCCTTAATTATTTTATTCTTGAAAAATAGCAGATATACAAGCTCACAGCTCGTTACCGAGTGTCGCGCTGTGAGCTTGTAGATCTGCTATTTTAGAAAATTCCTGAAAATGTGTGTGTAAATCTTTGAATATATGTATTTTTTAAGCAAGCATTTGTAACTCAAATTTTGCTTCTGGGGCGTCCCTGGAATTACATATTTTGAGATGGGGGTCCGTGGCCAAATACATATAATTTTGGGGCTGCTTGACATGAAAAGGTTTGAGCATGACTGACATAGAAACATAGGTTTAAAAAAAAAAAAAAAAAAAAAAAAAAGTAGAAGGATTTGAAATATTCAAAGACTTTTATTTTGTCCCTTTAAAAAAAATAGTATATCTACAAGCTTGCAGTGCGGCACTCTGTGCAGTGCTTTGAGCTTGTATCTGCTATTTCTCAATAGTTAAAGCACACAATAATGCATAATAAGCAGTTCCCAGTCTAAGTGGGTTAAAACCCCTCCATATGAAGAACATTCATGGGGGGCCCACAGTGAATCCTTGTAGGCCTACCCAGGGCCCAGACGTTGGTGTGACACCCCTGTATGTTGATAATAATGGACAGGTCGTCAGTCTCTGTAGTCCAGACTGCATTGCCTCTTCAGTCTTCAGACATGATTTGGGGGCGGTCCCCACTCCCAGATGACAGTGAAGTGATAATTTAAGGACCTTTAAGACCTTTTCACTCCACAATGAGTCTATAATGTATCTACAACCACTGCTGGCCAAGTCAATCATTATCACCTTTTTACTGTTCTACGATGACCAAGGCATTGAGCAGTGGACTTAGAGCTTTTAAAACACTTTTTTATGACTTGAATACTTGGAAGTTAATGATTAACTACGGATAAGAATCAAACTTTAATACTTCGACTCGTGTTCGTGCTGGTTAGTCGCATAGGTGTCAGTAATGTGTGAGGATTCGTATGACTTTGCTGTTCAAGTCTAAAGTCTAAAGCAGTGAAAGGTAAGATATTATCTTAATGTTTTTCCAACCTTTAATGTAATTTAATCGTGAAGAAATGTATCTGCTGAATCACTGTAGGTTTCAGGGTTTGTGAGCAGGAAACAGCGGGTCGGTACACACTGTTGGTTACTTGTGACAAAGTACAAAGAAGTAATCTCCACGCTCATGAAGAGACTGCAGCTCGCAAATCAAACAATTTATTTACAGATAAATTAAGTGTGGTAATTTGGATATTTGTTCTTCTATACAGGAGACATGGCAGGGTCCAGAGGTCATGGTAGGTCACAACATTTTTTTTTGTATTTATTACCCGATAGCTCAGTGGTTCTCAACCTGTGGGTCGGGACCCCCTGGGGGTCTTCACATGATTATGGGGGGAGGCAGTTAAGTGACAATTTAAAGTGATCCCTGGCTAATACGACAAATATGCCTTAATACATTATAATTGTCCTCTATAACTACAATGTCAAATTAAAAACACCTTAAATATTTTATTTCTTCTAGAAATAGCTAATCTTTCACTCAATAGGGGAAATGCCTGTCGCAAGTTGATGATGTCATAAATGTCATGTGTGATCTATCCTTATGGAATTTATGGCATGCATGTGCAGAAAACACATTTGAAATATTGATTTGATGCTCATATTAACCATAGGAAGTATAAGTTTGTTTTTATTTGCACATGCATGCCATACATTCCATAGGGATAGATCACAAATGACATTTATGACATCATCAATTTGCGACGGGCATTTCCCCTATTGAGTGAAAGATTAGCTATTTCTAGAAGAAATAAAATATTTAAGGTGTTTTTAATTTTACATTGTAGTTATAGAGGACAATTATAATGTATTAAGGCATATTTGTCGTATTATCCAGGGATCACTTTAAGGATCTTTAAGACATTTTAATACCTAAAATAAGACCATTACTGCATTAAAAGTGATCAACACACTATACTATTTAACCCTTAAGTTCTGTTCAGATTCACTACACCTTCGTTCTGTTCGGGTCATTTTGACCCGGTGGATATTTGGTTTAAAAAAAACAACACTAATATAATTTTTAACTTAACAAATCATCATGATACATTGACTTTGACTCAATACCAAACAATTCATATGATATATTTGGTAAATGTTTGCATTTCTGCTTTGCTATATCACATTAAACACTGAAAGAGCTAGGCGTTTTTACTAATTTAGCTGAAATCCATGTAAAAAAAACGACTTCATTTAATACTGGGCAATATTGCTCATGCTTATAGGAAGGGGGGGAGGGTTCGGAATGGGGCTTCGGAAGGGGGGTGTTAGAAGTGGGGGTGACTGTGTGTCTGTGTTTTGGCATAATACTGTGTATTTCTGTGCTTCCGGGTCAAAATGACCCGAACAGCACTTAAGGTTCAAAAAATATGAGGGGGGTGTAGCATGGGTGTAGTGCAAAAAAATTTTTTTTACATGTTCATCTCAGAAGAATCTTTAAGGCCAGTGAGTTTCAGGTGGAAACATTTTTAACTTCTACCTTTTTTTTCCAAATGAAAATGTAAAACGGGTCAAAATGACCCGAACAGCACTTAAGGGTTAAAACATTGTCACAATATTTCTCTGTGGAACCGAGTCAAAGCAAATGTAATGCCTCAACTCCTACAATCCCAAGTGCTTGTCAGGGTGGGGAGACCCCGTTTCAAATATTTTGATTATTTTAAGGGGTCCCCAGTTCAAATTATGTTGATTATTTTGGGGGGTCGTGGCCTGTAAAGGTTGAGAACAACTGTGATAGATGAACCATCATCAACTGATATGGGGAGGAGGGAGATACAGTATGTGGTTCACATTTAAAGCAACGATACATAAACATTATCATTCACTACAAAGCAGACCTTTGCTTAAATGTATTCACAAATCTTATAGTTTTCACCACTGACAGTAAAGAAGAAAAAAAAGTAGCGAAAAGATATATACAAGAATGTGTCTGTCTTTTCCCACAAGAAGTCAATGTTGAATTTGACATAATCCTCCTTATTTCATATACGAGTGAGACTTAATGCTGAGTATTAATACTTTGTGTAGTGTCTGATGGAAACAAAACTAGAAACTTACAACTAAACTACTACCAGTAAGACTCCCTAATCGGGAGATAAGAGACCGTCAGGTCGCAGCGTGATTTTAGGCCAAAATGTGTAGGAGCAGTGTCTAAAAATGTGTTTGAAAAAATCGGCCTGAAGGTGGCGATAAATGGGACAGATCCATATGGATGACATGAGTGTAGAGCAAGTGTGTACCGATTTGCGTGATTTTAGGGCAAAATTTGTAGGAGCAGTGTCCAAAAATGTGTTTGAAAAAATCGGCCTGATGGTGGCGCTATATGGGACAGATCCATGTTGATGACATGAGTGTAGACATACTGTGTAGCGATTTGCGTGATTTAAGGGCAAAAATTGTTGGAGCAGTGTCCAAAAATGTGTTTTGCAAGAATGGGCCTCATGGTGGCGCTAGAAGAGGGCCATGTGAGAATTGATGGGTGGTTTGGCAGGCAAGGAGTGTGTGTGCAGAATTTGGCATGGATCGGGGCAACGGTTGCGGAGATATGAGCAGGGCAAAAGTGTGACGTGTGACAGACTGACTGACTGACTGACAGACAGACAGACAGACGGACAGACAGCTAGTCAAGGTTTTGATAGTAAATGCGACCTGACGGTCACAAAAAAGAGTTACTTCCTCTAGGGCAGGGTTTCTCAGGGTAAAAAAGAGTTACTTCCTCTAGGGCAGGGTTTCTCAGGGTAAAAAAGAGTTACTTCCTCTAGGGCAGGGTTTCTCAGGGTAAAAAAGAGTTACTTCCTCTAGGGCAGGGTTTCTCAGGGTAAAAAAGAGTTACTTCCTCTAGGGCAGGGTTTCTCAGGGTGGGTGACGTCACGACGTCCAGGGGTGTCTCAGAATACTTTGATAATATCTGGAATTTATCATTGTTATTTCTGTCAGAAGCAAGCATGAAGTTAATCATGTGCGTGGTGTTCTTTATTTGTATCATTGCAATGTTATAGGAATAGAAAAAGAAGACTTTCTGGACAAACATGATATACAGTAGTTTGGTAATTGGGACAACTGCTTGTAAATCGGCACTGTCCTGAATTGTCCCTCATGTCTGGCCACCCTATCAGTTCCAGTTCAATGACGAGATTGTGTGCACATCTTGTACCTGTATTTAGGCCAAGGAGGTCAATTAACAACAACAACTTTATTAGGAATAAGATAAGAGATAAAAGCAATATAACAACACTAAACAAGAGTTGAAACAAAGTCAAGTGGGAAAGGAAATAGTAACAGGTGGGTTTTTAGGGGGCGTCTCTGATGGGAGTAAATGCAGTACAAGGGCAACGTTTTGACCATGTAGGTCTCCTGTCTGCATCAGGCAAACAGATTAAAGGGATATTTCACTTTCAAAAACATTTTTTGTTAATTTTATCGTCTACTCAGGCTTTTGGGATCACCCAGAACAGTTTTTAAGTTCAGTTAAATTCAGTATTTAGATATTTGATATTGAATTTCTGGCCAGTGATGTATATTGGACCAATTACCCATATGTGGAGACCCCTGGTACCCGAGATCCATGTACTGTATGGATATGCTGTGAGAGCCCAAACATGCTTACTCAGTTATGCGTTGTGAAGATCCTATGACGTCTATGACATCTGACATCATACATACCAGTAAGACTCCCTAAATTGGGAGATAAGTGCCCGTCAGGTCACATACACAAACTTTGGAAGACAATGGTAGCCAATCAGGAGGGAATATGGGAAATGGGACAGATCCATGTTGATGACATGACTGTAGAGATACTGTGAACCGCGTGATTCTAGGGCAAAATCTGTTGGAGCAGTGTCCAAAAATGTGTTTTTCAAAAATTGGCCAGATGATGGCGCTAGATGGGACAGATGCATTGTGATGACATGACTGTAGAGATACAGGCCCGTTGTACAGATTTTTGGGAGGGGGTCAAGATCACAAACCTGGGCCCCCTTTTCACCTGTGCACAGCGTGGGCCGAAAAATATGTGTTTTTCACGGGAAACTATTGATATTTAAAGTGAAAAAAAAAAGAAAAAAAAAACTAACAGTTCTACACGGTGGCAGAACCGTTTAGGCTTAATATAATAGGGTTTATATAAAGCATGTTGCTTACCTTGGGAGAAAGTTATTTCACAGTCACTCAAATCTTTCCTACACAAATAGACTGCTCCCAAGTCCCGTTCAACGGGCCCCCCCCCCTATCAGCGGCCCTGAGAGATACTGTGTATCGCTTTGTGTGATTTTAGGACAAAATCTATAGGAGCCTAGGCTCCTACAGATCGAAGGTCAGCCCTAGTGTGTGTGTATGTGCATGTGTGCATGTGTGCGTGTGTGTGTGTGTGTGTGTGTGTGTGTGTGTGTGTGTGTGTGTGTGTGTGTGTGTGTGTGTATGTGTGCGTGTGTGTGCGTGTGTATGTATGTGTGTGCACGTGTGTGCACGTGTGTGTGCGTGTGTGTGTGTGTGTCATCTGGGGTCCCAGATGACAGTGACGTGACAATTTAAGGACCTTTAAGACCTTTTTAATACCTAAGAAGGAAGCAACATAAATAAGACCATTACTACATCAAAAGTAATTAACAAACTATACTATAAAAACTGGCCAAATTGTCAAATAATATAAGAAAGGAAATTAGCCGATCAACGCCTCACAGCTTGTAGATCAGCTATTTTCACAATAGGTATCTGTGGAATTGAGTTAAACAAACATGTAATGTCTCAAAGCCTACATGTCAAGTTCTTGTCAGGATGGGGGGTCCCCGTTCAAATATGATTATTTTGGGGGTCACGGGGCCTGAAAAGGTTGAGAACCACTGACCTAAGCAATGAATGGAAAACAATAAGAGTCAAGTCATGGTCATTGACAGTTATTCTAGGCCCTTGTTGAATAGAAACACTGCTGGTATTAATAGGCTACTGTGTAAGAAAGAACAAAATCCAACATGGATCCAAACATTCTTTTGCAATCAATAAAGATGCATTAATGAAGTAGAATCTGTGTGCAAGTGCTATGATCATGCACCTTTATATCTTATCTCAGGTATGTGTATGTAGATTATTTGTTTTTAACTTTTTCTTATCGTTGATCTCCTTTTTTTCAATCTGTCCAAATGGAAACAGATATTCTCTCAACATTGGATCTTAGGGGGAAAGATTTACATAATTTGACATAATTATGTGCTGTAAAGTAAATGTAATTCAGGGTGCCGTGGATGAGAAAGTTATTTACAGTGGTGTCCTGAACAACTGCTATAATGTAACTACCTATCCTCCCTGGTATTCTTCATAGTGTAGTCTGTTTTGACATAAATCATTATCACCTTTTACTGCTCTATGATGACCAAGGCATTGAGCAGTGGACTTAGAACGCTTTTAAAACACTTTTTTATGACTTTACTACTTGGAAGTTAATGATTAACTACGGATAAGAATCTAACTTTAATATTTTGACTCGTGTTCATGCTGGTTAGTCGTATAGGCGTCAGTAATGTGTGAGGATTTGTATGAATTTGCTGTTCCAGTCTAAAGTCTAAAGCAGAGGGGCGGACTGGGCATCTGGCATACCGGGCATATGCCCGGTGGGCCACTAGGCCAGAGGGCTGGGGGGCCGGAAAAAAAGAAAGAAAAAAAATCTGTCTGCGCGGCCACACTCGGTGATACGGTAATGATGTGCGGCGGTGGAATGCATCTGCTACCGCAACAAGTATTACGGTAATGTGACGGCCCAACCAGAGGCAGTAGAGATCACATGATTGGCTGCTGCAAACCCTCCCCCCTCCCTCCTCCCTCCCAGCGCAGGTTCAGAGTGTGTGCCGGGCCGGTTGAAACAGAAACAGGGAGAGGAAAGAGGAGAGAGAGAACTGGATTGTGTGTAGACCCTATATGGTGTGGACTTGTGGAGGGCAGTGAAGTGACAATTTAAGGACCTTTGAGACATTTTAATACCTAAAATAAGACCATTACTGCATTAAAAGTGATCAACACACTATACTATTTAAAACATTGTCACAATATTTTTCTGTGGAACCGAGTCAAAGGAAATGTAATGCCTCAACTCCTACAATCCCAAGCAGGGGTGAGATGCCATGGGCTCGCGTGGGCTCAGCGAGCCCACATGTATTTTGCTGCGCGCACGCGCGCCTCATATGCACACATTAATTAACAAAAAAACACTAATTAACAATAAAAACAGCGTGCGCGCATGACGTCATGAATGTAGAGGACCATATCACACCACTGATCCCAAGTGCTTGCCAGGGTGGGGAGACCCCGTTTCAAATATTTTGATTATTTTGGGGGGGTCCCCGGTTCAAATTATGTAGATTATTTTGGGGGGTCGCGGCCTGTAGGGTTAGTATGTGGTTCACATTTAAAGTAACGATACATAAACATTATCATTCACTGACAGACAAGCCAGACCTTTGCTTAAATGTATTCACAAATCTTATAGGTTTCACTACTGACAGTAAAGAAGAAAAGCATTGTGAAAATATATATATTCGTACAAGAATATGTCTGTCTTTTCCCACAAGAAGTCATCTAAGTTGAATTTGACGTAATCCTCCTTATTACAGTATGAGTGAGACTTAATGCTGATTATTAATACTTTGTGTAGTGTCTGAAACAAAACTAGAAACTCAACAGGCCTGAAAATTAAGGCCCGGCCCTAACTGGGTCGGCCCGAGGCCCTACCCGGCCCGACTAATTAACGTACATTTTAGGCCCTACCCAACCCTAAATGTCGGGTTCGGGTTCGGGTATGGTCGGGTTCTCATTACTCTATCACAGAGTAATAGTAATAAAATAATAAAAAAATATATTTTCTTTTTTCATAGAGCCCGAGGCCCTACCCTACCCTACCCTACCTTCAATGTCGGGTCGGGTTTGGGTATGGTCGGGTTCGGGCAGAATTTGAGAATTCTAGAAACGTACAACTAAACTACTAAAAAGAGTTACTTCCTCTAGGGCAGGATTTCTCAAAGTGGGTTGAATCATGCGCGTGGTGTTCTTTATTTGTATCATTGCAATGTCCTTTCTGGACAAACAGGTTATAGTTTGGAACACTAAAAACAAGAGTTGAAAAAAAGTCAATTGGGAAAGCAAATAGTTAACAACAGGTGGGTTTTCAGGGGGCATCTCTGATACGTTTGGGGAGTACATGTAAGTAAATGCAGTACAAGGCTATAGAATGAGACTCTAGAAAAGTCTCTAATAGCTAAATCTCTGCTACACTATAAATATAGTCCATTGCAGCATTGCTGCTTATTTTAACTACAGGACAGTAAAGTAACAACTATGTTGACAGGGGAGTCACAAGGGGGGAAAGTGGGACTGAGTTATTGGGCCCAAGGTGGAGGGGCCTTAATTATTTTATTCTTGAAAAATAGCAGATAATACAAGCTCACAGCTTGTTACCGAGTGCCGCACTGTGAGCTTGTAGATCTGCTATTTTTGAAAATTCTTGAAAATGTGTGTAAATCTCTGAATATATGTATTTTTTAAGCAAACATTTGTAACTAAAATTTTGCTTCTGGGGGAGTCTATGGAACTAAATATTTTGAGATGGGGGTCTGTGGCCAAATACATTTAATTTTGGGTCTCCTTGACATGAAAAGGTTTGAGCACCACTGACATAGAAACGTAGGTTCTTCTTTTTTTTTTTATAGTAGGCCTACATCTACAAGCTCGCAGCACGGCACTCGGTGCAGTGCTTTGAGCTTGTATATCTGCTATTTCTCAATAGCACAAATTAATGCGTAATAATCAGTTCCCAGTCTAAGTGGGTTAAAACCCCTCCATATGAAGAACATTCATGGGGGGCCCACAGTGAATCCTTGTAGGCCTACCCAGGGCCCAGACGTTGGTGTGACACCCCTGTATGTTGATAATATGGACAGGTCGTCAGTCCCTGTAGTCCAGACTGCATTGCCACTTCAGTCTTCAGACATGATTTTGTGGCGGTCCCCACTCCCAGATGACAGTGAAGTGACAATTTAAGGACCTTTAAGACATTTTCACTCCACAATGTGTCTATAATATATCTACAACCACTGCTGGCCAAGTAAATCATTATCACCTTTTTACTGTTCTACAATGACCAAGGCATTGAGAAGTGGACTTAGAACACTTTTAAAACACTTTTTTATGACTTGAATACTTGGAAGTTAATGATTAACTACGGATAAGAATCAAACTTTAATACTTTGACTCGTGTTCGTGCTGGTTACTCGTATAGGCGTCAGTAATGTGTGAGGATTCGTATGAATTTGCTGTTCAAGTCTAAAGTCTAAAGCAGTGAAAGGTAAGATATTATCTTAATGTTTTTCCAACCTTTAATGTAATTTAATCGTGAAGAAATGTATCTGCTGAACCACCGTAGGTTTCAGGGTTTGTGAGCAGGAAACAACGGGTCGGTAATCACTGTTGGTTACTTGTGACAAAGTACAAAGAAGTAATCTCCACGCTCATGAAGAAGAAGACTGCAGCTCGCAAATCAAACTATTTATTTACAGATAAATGTTATGTAAATTAAGTGTGGTAATTTGGATATTTGTTCTTCTATACAGGAGACATGGCAGGGTCCAGAGGTCATGGTAGGTCACAACATTTTTTTTTTTGTATTTATTACCCGATAGCTCAGTGGTTCTCAACCTGTGGGTCGGGACCCCCTGGGGGTCTTCACATGATTATGGGGGGAGGCAGTGAAGTGACAATTTAAGGATCTTTAAGACATTTTAATACCTAAAGTAAGACCATTACTGCATTAAAAGTGATCAACACACTATACTATTTAAAACATTGTCACAATATTTCTCTGTGGAACCGAGTCAAAGCAAATGTAATGCCTCAACTCCTACAATCCCAAGTGCTTGTCAGGGTGGGGAGACCCCGTTTCAAATATTTTGATTATTTTGGGGGGTTCCCAGTTCAAATTATGTTGATTATTTTGGGGGGCCGTGGCCTAAAAAGGTTGAGAACCTTTGCAGTAGTTGAATCATTATCAAGTGATATGGGGAGGAGGGAGATACAGTATGTGGTTCACATTTAAAGCAACGATACATAAACATTATCATTCACTGACGGACAAGGCAGACCTTTGCTTAAATGTATTCACAAATCTTATAGTTTTCACTACTGACACTAAAGAAAAAAATATATATATATTATTCGTACAAGAATGTGTCTTCTACAGTAGGTTGAATTTGACATAATCCTCCTTACTTGTAATACTTTGTGTAGTGTCTGATGGAAACAAAACTAGAAACTTACAACTAAACTACTAAAAAGAGTTACTTCCTCTAGGGCAGGGTTTCTCATGGTGGGTGCCGTGGCACCCTAGGGTGCAAAGTCCAGGGGTGTCTCAGAATACTTTGATAATATCTGGAATGTATCATGTTGAATCATGTGCTTGGTGTTCTTTATTTGTATCATTGCAATGTTATAAGAATAGAAAAAGAAATGTCAAAAACAAACTCAAGACTTTCTGGACAAACAGGATACAGTTTGGTAATTGGGACAACTGCTTGTAAATTGGACTGTCCAGAATTGTCCCTGATGTCTGGCCACCCTGAGTGAGACTACGTGCACATACCTGCATTTAGGCCAAGTAGCAATAACAACTTTATTAGGCGATAAAAAGAGATAAAAGCAATACAACACTAAAAAACAAGAGTTGAAACAAAGTCAAGTGGGAAAGGAAATAGTGAACAGGTGGGTTTTCAGGGGGCGTCTCTGATGGGAGTACATGTGAGTAAATGCAGTACAAGGGCCACAGTTTGACCATGTATTGTAGGTCTGCATCAGGCAAATGGATTAAAGGGATATTTCACTTGAATTCAAAATGACTTTTGGTCATTTAATCGTCTACTCAGGCTTTTGGGAGCACCCAGAACAGTTTTTAAGTTGCTTGATTTGGTATTGATTTTATCAGACACACCCCCGTCCTATTCTAACTCCATTTTAAACATGATAGATTAATCGAAAACACCCGTTCTTTTTTTCTGGGGAATCATACTTCCCTCTGGATACGTGAGCTGGCTGTGTTTTGTCATTACTTTTCTTTTCATATATTTTTAAAAATTATTTTGGAAAATGGAAAAAATGAACACAACTAATGTATCCTTCCTATCGGGCAGAAACCATGCATCTCCATATTTCAACTTTTTATGTTCTTTTCCCGTAAATCAATGCACTTCTTAGTAATTGCTATAGTGTCACACAAAGGTATAACAGCCCCCACCTTCACTTAATGAGGCCTGCAGGTTAATAATACATATATGATAAATACTATATTGATTTCAGCTGTTCCAAACATGCAAACATGACACGCTATAAATACTTAGTTAATTTACAGTCTAGTATAGTAGTCTAATGACTAGTATTACCAGTAAGACTACTAAGGGCGACAAGCGACCTCGACCTAAAGGGCGAGGTCGCGCCATGTCTTGGCCATCTGGCCATATATGAAGACCCCCTGGAACCCATATATGTGAAAATCCTATGACGTCTATCACATCTGACATATACATACGATCCCTTTTATGCCCATACATGGAGATCCCTGTCTGTAGAAGCAGCCACACATTCTGTATATGGGCTGTCTTCCTCCATATAAGGGCATTCCCATAAAGTCCTGTTAGATATGGGCTTAATAATATTGATGACATCAGGGATCTCCATATAAGGACACAACAGGGATTCTTCTGTGTGTGTGTGTGTGTGTGTGTGTGTGTGTGTGTGTGTGTGTGTGTGTGTGTACGCACACACTCGTAAAGTGTTGGTTACATCACTGCATGTCTTCTTAATTATGATTATGTTTAAATGAACAGTAATTCTTGCATAATGTCACTAACTGTGACTTCTCTTTACTCCAGGTGATTTTAAACTCGTCACTGAAGGCAGTGCTCTGGGTTATCATGGTAAAAATGTCACCCTCCCCTGTCACCTCTCTCCTGGGACCAGCGCGTCTTCCATGACAATCAGCTGGTTTAAGGAGTCAGAGTGTATTTACCTGTATAAGAATGGTAAGGTGTCAGCAATTTGTCCCTCACTAGATAAATCGAACCCCAGGTCTCAACAACAAAGTGCTATGGCTAAAGCCTTTAACCTTTTTATGGAGGAGAACGGTTGTGTCGATCCGTGGAGAAATAGGAACCCCCAGAGTAGGATATTTTCTTTCTTCTCGAATGTGCACAGAACCTTCACGAGGATCGATTATTTTTTCATTGACCAGTTCTTTATGCCAGCGGTGGTGTCGTGTGACTACACGGCTATAGTTATTTCGGATCACGCAGCAGTACTTCTCGATATAAATTTCTCAGCCTGCCAAAGAGAAAGACCTCTTTGGCGATTCAATTCACTACTTTTGGCTGAAAAGAAATTCTGTGATTACATCTCTACTTCAATTGACACATTCGTGGCCACAAATAAATCAGATGACACCTCCGCCTCTCTTATATGGGAGTCACTGAAGGCATTTCTCAGGGGTCAGATTATTTCGTATTCTATCTCCTCTAATAAAGCAAAACGGCTTAAATTTGATAACTTATCCAAAGATATCGCAGAACTGGACCAACTCATAGCGTTGAACCCTGATCCAGACTTGTGCAAAAAAAGAATCGATCTTCAAAACAAAATCAGCTTGCTAACTACATCAACAGCTGAAAAAATGTTGCTAAATTCAAGGGGCAAATACTACGAATATGGGGATAAATCTAGTCGTCTTTTAGCACATCAATTAAAGCGACAAGCCGCTGCCAGATTGATCCCACAGATTAAAAACTCCTCTAACATTTTACAATCTACTCCAACTGGTATTAATCAGGCATTCACTGAGTTTTACTCTACACTATATAAATCAGAATTTCCAGCCGATACAGCGGACATGACTACCTTCCTTTCGAACCTTAATTTCCCCAAACTTGAGCCAACCAAGGTAGCAAGTCTGGATGGGCCTCTTGTTCTGAGTGAACTGGCCGACTCCATTTCATTAATGCAAAGTAGCAAGTCTCCTGGCCCTGACGGCTTCCCTTCCGAATTTTACAAAAAATTTAGTGCAAAGCTTACTCCCCTATTACTCGATATGTTTAATGAATCTTTATCTAATGGCTCCCTTCCTCCTACCCTTACACAGGCAACTATTTCTCTCATTCACAAAAAAGGTAAAGACCCGACTGAATGCGGTTCATATAGGCCCATATCTCTGTTGAACGTAGACAGCAAGATCTTAGCAAAAGCGCTTGCAACCAGACTGGAAAAAATATTACCGGAAATTATTTCGGAGGAGCAAACTGGTTTCATACAGAAACGATATTCTTTCTCTAATGTGAGGAAACTAATGAATATAATATACTCCAGGCCCTCTGTGGACGTCTCTGAGGCGGCCATTTCTATGGACGCCGAGAAGGCGTTCGACAGGGTGGAATGGAGCTACCTATTTGCGACACTCCGAGAATTTGGGTTTGGAGATACTTTTATTTCCTGGGTTCAGCTGTTATACACTGTTCCTGAGGCAAGCGTTTACACTAATAATACACGATCAGAATATTTTCCTCTAACTAGAGGGACGAGACAAGGTTGCCCCTTATCCCCTCTCCTGTTCGCAATATCCATTGAACCTCTGTCTATTGCGTTGAGGACGTCACAACTCTTTAGAGGGGTGGTGCGAGGGGGCTCAGAGTATAGAGTTTCGTTGTACGCTGATGACCTGTTATTATATCTTTCTGACCCTGCGGCAGCCGTCCCCCATGTACTCTCCATCCTTAAAGATTTTGGCGTTTTTTCAGGATACAAATTGAATTATCAGAAATCAGAATTTTTCCCAATTACTGACCGAGCTAGACGCATCACCCAAACAGAAATGCCGTTTCATATCTCACGCCCAGGATTTAAATATTTAGGTGTACAGATCACAGACCGTTTCTCTTCTCTGTTCTCAGCTAACTTTAAACCTTTAATGGACCAAGTGAAAGAGGACCTCTTAAGATGGGATAGTCTACCATTATCCCTGACAGGCAGAATTCAGTCTATCAAAATGACCATACTTCCAAAGTTCTCTTACCTTTTTCAATGCATTCCATTATTTTTACCCAAGAAGTTTTTTAAATCTCTAAACCAGACAATTTCCGTATTTATTTGGGCGGGTAAACAACCCAGGATTAAAAGCTCTGTTCTGCAGAGAGACCGTGATGATGGGGGTCTAGGCCTACCTAACTTTACTTATTATTACTGGGCTGCCAATGTTCAAAAAATGGCTTACTGGTTTCACTCCCCTTTAACTGACTGGTGTGTATTGGAGGCTAACTCCTGTCGTTCTGCCTCTCTTCCAATAATAGTTCACTCTAAATTGCCTCTATCTCCTGCTAAATTCTCTCAGAATCCAATTGTTATTGCTACCCTTAAGATCTGGTCACAACTGCGGTTCCACTTTAAACTTAAAGAGAGTTCTATAAATTGCCCAATTGTTCGCAACCACTCATTTCCCCCCGCCATGTTAGATTCTGCTTTTATACGCTGGAAAAACAAAGGCATTGTCACCCTCTCTGACCTTTATGAAAAAAACATATTTAACAGCTTTGAGAAGCTCCGGACCAAACACGATCTACCTAGGAATGATATGTTTAGATACTTTCAAATAAGAGACTTTGTTAAAAATCACTATCCATCATTCCCGGAAAGACCAAGAGATCAACCTTGGGAGAACCTTTTTAAGCTCCAGCCTGGACAGAGAGGTCAGATTTCAATGACCTACCACTCACTCATGAGTATGAATGATACCCCTCTAGTTAGGAACCGAGAGAAATGGGAGACTGAGCTGGGTGAAGCTTTTTTTGACGAATGGTGGGATGGAGCTATTGACCGGGTTAACTCGTCATCTTCGTGTGCAAGATTAAGCCTTATTCAATTCAAGGTTTTCCATAGACTTCATTACTGTAAATCTAAGCTTGCCACAATTTACCCTGGAATTGACGACAAGTGCGACAGATGTGCCTTATCACCGGCAACTCACACTCATATGTTCTGGTCTTGTCCCAGACTGGTACACTTTTGGACTGAAGTCTTTGGAGTGCTATCTGAGGTATTCTCGGTTCATTTGGAGCCCTCTCCCCATATTGCCATTTTTGGAGTACCGACGGACTTCCAAATCCTGACCACAAAGAAATTGAACATATTGGCATTTGCCACCTTAATAGCAAGACGTAGAATACTGCTGGGATGGAAATCACCAATCCCCCCCTCAGTCGCTATGTGGCTCAAAGATGTGATGGGTTTCCTAAAATTAGAAAAAATCAAATTCTCACTTAGAGGCTCAGTTGAAAAATTTTTCTCCTATTGGCAACCGTTTATTAACTATTTCGAGAACCTGGAGGCACTCCCAACAGATCAGCCTATACCTTAGACACGCTCATTGGTTTGCTCAGTATTTGTTTGATCAAATATAAGAAATATACATTGTGCAGGGACAGGATTTGTAAATGTTCCGCCAACATAATACCTGTCTACAACTTGATGAGGATATGTGTGTATCGAACAGTTCAACCCACTGATGACTTTACTGTGAATTTTTTCATTTTTTTTCTTTTTGTTTTTGTTTTTTTTCTATTTCACCTTAAATGTTCTGTGGACTGATAGGACAATGACGACAATGGGGGGGAGGGATGGGTTGGGGAGAAAAAAGAAAAAAGAAATGTCTTGATTATACTGTAATGATGTAAACCCATTGTTTATTTGATATTGACATGAATAAAGATATTCTAAAAAAAAAAAGAATGGTAAGGTGATAGAGGGGAGGGGCTACGAGGGCAGACTGACCCTGAACATCCAGGAGCTGCAGAAAGGCAATGTGTCTCTGACACTGAGAAACTACAGATATGTTGGTGATGATGGAGTTTACATCTGTCAGGTCAAACATGGAGAACAGGAGGAGGAGATTGCTGTGGGATTATACGGTAAGTGATCTACTGTCACTGTACATTATCATTAACCTGATATTGTCACTGTCAGGTGGAAACCTTGTCCATGTCCAAAACTGTTACTTTTCAGATCATGGGGAAAAAAAAGAACATCTGTTCTAATGAATGTAGTGTAGTTATTATTTAGTCACAAGCTATTTTTAATACTTTTCATTGGTTCAATATTTATAAAACCCACAGATATATTTATCTGATTAAACTCTGTACTCTGTACTTGGACCACTTTTTTCCCTCTAACCATAAATAGCCAAAGATATGTGGTGTAATGTTCCCCCTAGAACATGGATGTTGGGGGTTTAACTGGTTTAGCACTGTCACTTTCACAATATTTCAAAAATACCAAAACAGACAATCTAGAAAGCTCTCTTGATCCACTTTTGAGTGACATTGTAGTATGATGAAGTAAGGTAATAATAATAATAATAATAATAAAAAAAAAAGTACAGAGATGCAAGGTTTCTGCCCGACAGCAACGATGTAGGATATAATTATGTAATCATGTTTATCTATTCCCAAATTACCTCTTGTACTAATGTGTGCTGTTTAATACTAAATAAATACTTTTAACAATGTAAATGTAATGTAAATGACTCCACCAAATATTGCAGTATTGGACTCTATCATAGAGTTCTCAACAAGCCTGAAAATGAAGGCCTGGCCCTAACTTGGCCCTAACTGGGCTGACCAGTAATAATGAACATACATTTTAGGTCCTACCATCATAATGGTAATATTCTATAACAGTGACTGACAGTCAGGGCTCTATTTTCATTGTCTTATGTACCAGCTCTTTTGCTTTAACTTAAGACTTGGAGGCGTGGCAAATGCTGTTTGGCTGTTTTGAGTGGCCAAACAGCATTCACCATGCATCCAGGTCTTAAATTAGTTAATACATAAAAGCTGGTACTTTAGACAATCAAAATAGAGCCCTAAGTCTCATATCAATGAGCAGCTCCAGTCATGTTGCTGCTGGTAAACTGAGAAACAGGTTGGGAAGTGTAACCACTCTCACTGTCCACGGTTTATATTTCACATTTTTTTTATTAAACCTTTTTTTGAGTGAGTCAAAATCAATCTTCTGTGTTTACATATTGCTCTAAAATGCACTCTCCCTTAACATACTGTATACAGAAACAGAATGCATGTTAACACCATAGACTGTATAAATGATGGCATACTGAGGAAGATTAAATGAATGAATCAGAAGATTATTATGGAGAATAAACTTAATTCCTGACTCCTGAGTAGTGTGGAGGTGAACATTTTGTGCATACATTAAAAATATGACAAGTTAGTGCCCACAAGGCTGGTTAACAATAAATGCCATGGACTTCAAGTACTACTGAAACCCTTTCTTGTTTTACTATAAAACTGATCATTTTTAATAGGCTATAAACCAACTTGTCATAGCAAGCAGATAAACAAACAGAACACTCTTAACGTATACTATAGTGTAGAATCTCTAAGCTGACGTTTAGTCGCTTTACAAATTAAATTACAATGTTGAAAAGACTGCTGAATCATGATTTATATGAGGCAAGATATTACCGTATATTGTATAATAATTGAGATAGTTGTTATTTTATCCCATTCTATTATTGATTTCCATATTTCAGGTTCAACAATTACAACATTATTAATACTCTTTCTGTTTTGTGAAGTATCAGTTTTCTAATTATTCCAACCATGTGTTTTCTCTTTCCATGAATGACGAATGTGTACGTGAACTAGGCTGTAAGTATCAAATCAGTCCTTCAAGTAGATCCAATGTTTTACATAATGATGTGTATCTATTCCCAAATTACCTACTAATGTTTGCTGTTTAATACAAAATAAATAATTGTAACAATGTAAATGTAATGTAAATGACTCCACCAACTATTGCAGTATTAGACTCTATCATAGAGTTCTCAACAGGCCTGAAAATGAAGGCCCGGCCCTAACTTGGCCCTAACTGGGCTGGCCAGAGGCCCGGCCCGACTATTTAACATACATTTTAGGCTCTACCTGACCCGTTAACGGCAGGTGAATGCAACCGCGGTTTTCCCGGTGAACCTGAGCACAATGGTGGGGGCGCGAGAGTTTGGGGAACACACACCACTGCAGATGATGGAGAGGTTATATATGGCTTTATGTAATGAGAGGCACTCTTGCCAATTTCGTAAGAGACTCGTCGCCAATTGCAAGATAGTTATCTGGGGCCATGATGATAACCTCTTCTTCCCACTACTAACTAGACTAAGGATTTATATTGTCTGTGTTATTGTTTACAACCACAATTATTCACGTGTGGAAAGATCGCAGTTCCACTAGTTTTACTAGTAGGCTTAGAAGCCTTTTCAGAAGTTAATTTGATGTTTTCCATTTGATGATTTCCTTTATCCTCATCTAATCTTGCGCTAATGCACGCAACTGGTCAGGTTTTAAGGTCTTATTAGTTGTTTCTCCTAAGCTCGCGACCCTCCTTGCCCATCGGCCCCCACTGTTGCGCTCAGGTTCACCGGGAAAACTGCGGTCGCCGGGTGGGTATGGTGGGTTAGGGCAAAATTCTACTCTATCATAGTGGAACTCTACTCTATCATTGTGGTACTATTCTATAACAGTGACTGACAGTCAGGGCTCTATTGTCATTGTCTTAAAGGAGGACTTCACCACTTTTCAACCTGTCTTCATAATGGGTCATCACTAATGTTCATGATAAAATAGCACAATTTCTCTTATGTACCAGCTCTTTTGCCTCAACTTATAAATATTCCGGTTTTAGACCAAAACACATATAGGGTTAAATCTGCCTTTTATCATACCCCTTCATACCTGCTTCTAGATTTTGGCTGCCCCTGTTGCTAGATTTCGCGGGCTCTCTCATAACTAACACAGTGGATTGTCCTTAGGCTAGTGCGGTTATTTCTTTAGCTTCAAAGTTAGTATTTTTGAATTTGATTGTGTTTACACAACGTCCTGAGACCAACCACACCGCTGTTTTGACCTCAAAGGCACCCTTACTTGTCAAACAGACCCCTCCCTCCCCTCCCTTTCTAGCCTCTCCTCTCCCTGTTCTGGTGCAGAGCAGAAGCCATTTGACAAGTAAGGGTGCCTGTGAGGTCAAAACAGCGGTTTGGTAGGTCTCAGGACGTTGTGTAAACACAATGCAATAAAAAAATACTAACTTTGAAGCTAAAGAAATAACCGCACTAGCCTAAGGACAATCCACTGTGTTAGTTATGAGAGAGCCTGTGAAATCTAGCAACAGGGGCAGCTGAAATCTAGCAACAGGGGCAGCTATGAAAAAAATCGACTAAAGCAGGTATGAAGGGGTATGATAAAAGGAAGATTTAACCCTATATGTGTTTTGGTCTGGATGACTCCTTTAACTCTCCCGCCGCTTCGAACGTTCACGTTCGCCCCATTTTTTACAGAACCTCGATGCCAATACGGCGCTCGTTCGGTTCGTTCGTCTGATGACTGTAAGCTGATGAGGCGTCGCGCGGCCGTCTACTGTAAACACATTTTCCGCGGTGATGGTGTAAAAAATCCATTATGCGTTAACATCAACGGAGAACAATTCACTTCCTTGTTGATTTTCTCTGGCTCTGAGGCTCTGTGGCCAGTGACTGGTCTTCTTCTTCTTCAACACATAACAGGCAAATTCACATTCATTCTCGCATGACGCCGCCCTCTGCTGCCTGGCAGACCAAAGTGCACTATTGCACAACCAAAAAAATTAAAAATAAAAAAATAAATGTCTGTCTGTCTATCTACTATAACGTCGCAAAGGTAAGCCGCTTTTTGATGGCGCCAGACCCAATAAATAAATAAATAATCTGGCAGTAGGAGAGTTAAGGGGCTCCCCGTGGCTTGCAAAGTGTTAATGCGGCCCGCAGGTTGATACTGGAATACTGGTACATTATTGATTTCAGCTGTTACAATTCCAAACATGCAAACATCGTCCATATTTGTAGCCTAATGACAAGTATAATTGTTAGCCTTTTTTTTATGTCCAACGTATTTGCATTTAAGTTCATAAAGTTAACATGAGTATAACTAAACGCATTTTAAATTAAATCAAAATGTTACGTTTCAGGATTCCAATTCAAAAATAACAAAAATTATTCAGGATTCCAATTCAAAAACATCTAAAATAGCAGATCTACAAGCTTAAAACGCGTCACGGTGCAATGCGTTTTGAGCTTGTAGATCGGCTATTTTTGATTCTTTTGTATGAGATATACTAGAATGACAAAGTAGGACGTAAGCAATATGCAATGTGGCCCTCTGGAGTGAAGGTGGAAATATAGTGGCCCTCACCATCATCAAAGTTGCCCACCTCTGCTATAAACCAACTTGTCATAGCAAGCAGAAAAACAAACAAATAAACAAAGAAACAAACAAATACTCTTAATGTATACTATAGTGTAGAATTGTATCTCTAAGCTGACGTTTAGTCACTTCACAAATTAAATTACAATGTTGAAAAGAATGCTGATCATGATTTATATGAGGCAAGATATTATATTGTATTATAATTGAGATAGTTGTTATTTTATCCCATTCTATTATTGATTAATGATTTCCATATTTCAGGTTCCAATTAGAACATTATTAATAATCTTTCTGTTTGTGAAGTATCAGTTTTCTAATTATTCCAACCATGTGTTTTCTCTTTTCATGAATGATGAACGTGAACTAGACGGTAAGTATCAAATCAATCCTTCATGTAGATCCAATGTTTTACATCAAGTTTTCACCATAGCAGAATACAAACTGAATGATTCTAAACCAATTAAACCCTCTATACTTAAAGGGATATTTCACATAAAAAAAAGATCTAATCAGGCTTTTATGAACACCCTGAACAGTTTTTAATTTGCTTAATTCAGTATTTGGATATTTGATGTAAATGTTACCAGGCCCTCCTCCTCCAGTGCTTCTCACCATACACACCCATTGTAACTTCAAACTCCATTTTAACCAAAAGTTATTGAACAAAACACGGCCTGCGGTATTAGGAGGCTTGTATGAGTCACCAGAAAAAATGAATGAATCTATCAGAGTTGGATTTACAATGGGTGTGTATGGGGATTTTACTTCATGTAGTTCCAATAGATCAAAGTGTTTTATAAAGTTGTTATTAGAATGCTTGTTAACAAACATTGAGACTAAATGCACAGGTGACTGTATCATGTAATCAATTCCACCAATCCCCAAACCTGTTGTTTTGGGGAGCGCTGGTATCATTGGCTAATTTTGGTACCGACCTGCGCGCGCATCTAGTTCTTATCAGTGTAACGTGGACCAGAAATACGTCTATTGAGTTAGTCGATGCATTTAACCCATTCTGTTATTGCATTCCATTTTCAGTTTCAGGGCCGGTTCTAGGGGGATCAGGGGTGGGCAGAGCCCTATGTGGTGTTTGGGGATAGGGCCTTTCTGTGTGGAGTTTGCATGTTCTCCCCGTGTCTCCTAGGGTAGATACCCTCACAAAAACATGCAGTAATCCTGGTCTCTATAATGCCTCCCCCTGGCCAGCTGGGGAAAGGAACTGGTTGGAATAACGCGTTCCTTCCACACGCTACGTCCAAACCGGGGAAATCCCCCCTGTCAGGTGAAAAGAAGCAACTTGGACTACTCATGCACTGAAGGAAGCATGAAGTTAGTCCGTTGTCTCTCCAGGCACGGCAGAGGGAGAGCTAATTTTCCTACTTATATTGATCCCAAAAGACTGTCCATGGGGTCTATTAGGCCCCTGTTGTCCAGTTTCCCCAGCAGAACCCAGCAGCTCTCATAGCATAGAGTGGAGCCTATAAGCCTATCGCTTTTACACTATTTGTTGTGGTCAAAAGTGTTTTTATTTTTCATGAACGTGTTACTAGTTGTCATTACAAACACATCCATGACATTGTTGTCCCACACAAGCCATCACACTCTTCTAAACAGATGTTATGCTTATATGTGTTTTGCCAAGTCCCGGAAAAGATCCCCTGTGATTGGCCAGTACAGTCACTTTGATTGGCACTTGTGCCGAATGCTCAGCCCAAAACATTATTTATGAGATTGTGGTGGCTTGTGTGGGACAACCAAGGCATGGCTGTGTTTTTAATGACAACTAGTAACACATTCATGAAAAAGAAAATGTCTTTTGTACTCAACAAATAGTGTCAAAGCGATAGGCTTATAGGCTCCACTCTATGCTATGAGAGCTGTTGGGTTCTGCTGGGGAAACTGGACAACAGGGGCATTTCTGCCTAATAGACCCCATGGACAGTCTTTTGGGATCAATATAAGTAGGAAAATTAGCCCAGAAGTGATTTAGGGCGGAGTTGTCCTTTAAGCAATTGGCACTGAGTGAAAAATGTGTTACAAAATTGTGGGATAAAAATTGTGGGAAACAAAAGACCAAAATAGGGCACTGTGTGTCAGAGCAGTTCCCGATGTAGTCTGACAAATGTAATTACATTCCAATCTCACAATTCATCCTATTTATTTACATAATTATTCCATTAAGGTGAGCTCTTCCTTAAAGGACCACTTCACCTCTGGGACAACCAGATCTTATTTTATTGTTGTTTGGGACACGATCAACACAATCCTGAGTTATGTTTTGTGTTCAATCTGTGTTTTGAGATATTTTAGTACTTCAGCATGTACTAGTGATGCATTTTGCATCATCAGTGATGTGTTTTGCATCATATGATAAAAAATAAAATAAGATCTGGTTGTCCCAGAGGTGAAGTGGGCCTTTAACATACTGTACACAGAAACAGAATGCATGTTAATAGCAGATATAAATGATGGCATACTGAGGAAGATTAAATGAACGAATCAGAAGATTATGTATGCGATAAGGTCTTGCTGCGTGGTCATTATGGCGTATATAGACACGACGGGCTGATAATTCCCCGAGGTGGAGCCGAGGGGAATTATCAGCCTGAAGTGTCCATATACACCATAATGCCCAAGCAGCAAGACCTTATAGCACTTATTACCCGGCTAATAAATACAATTAATAATTTGACTCAAAACTAAAAACAAAATGAAGTATTTCCTTGTTTACAGACGGCTGAAAGTGTTCCACAAGTGTTGCGCTCGCGGGTGGCCATGGAAAACAAGGAAGTGCTGATCAAATAGAATCCATTTTCTGTTACTACGTCATCTATTTCTCGCCTCAAATGTTTTTAAAAACATTCTTCAGAGCAACGTTTGGTTGTAAATGACGCTGTGTGTTTGTTTAGGGGCTGACATGTTGGATAATTCCACGCAGTGCAGCCTGAATACAGCAGCTGCTCTGAGCCGTTGATTAGGCAGCGGTGAATTATAGAGTGGAGTGGTCATTATACGCCTATAATTCACCACTGATTTCAGCGCTCGACCGATCAGAATCAAGCATCCAAACAAGCCGGGTAATAATATGGAGTAGTTTCTGAGTAGTGTGGAGGTGAACGTGTTTTGCAAACATTCAAAATATTGCAGTTTATATGAAAAGCAAATCATCTTGACATCAGACAAAAGATTCATTAAATTGAACATTTCTTCTACCATGAAATTGATCATTTTACTATAAATCAATCTGTTACTATGTTTACTATAGTGTAGAATTTTATCTCTAAGCTGACGTTTAGTGACTTTTCAAATGTAATTAGAATGTTAATTACTTGTTATTTCTTGTTATTAGAATGCTGAATCATTATAGCTATTATTTTGTATAATAATTGAGTTATTCAATTAATTTAACCCATTCTGTTATTGCATTCCATGTTTCATTTTGCTTAACAATCAGCACATTGTTAGTAATCTTTCTATTTGTGAAGTATCATTTTTCTAACCATTCCAACCATGTGTTTTCCCTTTTCATGAATGATGAATGTGAACGTGAACTAGATGAGGGTGAGTATCAGATTTACATCAAGTTTTCACCATAGCAGAATACAAGCTGAAGGAGTCTTAACCAATTAAACCCTCTACAAACCTGAGTTAACTCTGTACTTGGACCACTGTTTCCCTCACCACCACATGTCTCTGTTAAAAATAGCAGATCTACAAGCTCACAGCGTGTGGCGTTACAATGCGTTTAGAGCTTGTAGAGACGAAATTTTTGGTTAATGTTCCCCCCTGAAAGTAGATGTTGGGGTTTGAGTGTTAAATGTCACAGTGAATTGTAGCTATATCATACATTGCTTGACGTTTTAAAGTCTAATGTTTTCTTAAGAGGATAGTTATGTTTTTGTTTTAATTAACAAAACCCCAAATAATTAGATACAATGTAAATTACTCAAAAGGTTCTTGACAATCGTGCACTCTATCATTGTGATACTACTCTACTAGTAAGACGCCTCAGGGCGACATGCAACCAAGGGCGAGGTCGCGCCATGTCTTGGCCATCTGGCAAGTGATGTATATCGGACCAGTTGCCCATATATGGAAACACCCAAACATGCATCCTGCCCACCCAATCAAAATTAAAAAAAGGAAAAAAAGAAAAAATCTAAAACTAAAATATCAATTTACAGGTTAGATCAAAGGTGCACACAGTAACTTTCATGTATTCAGAGATTCAAACCCAGATCTTGTGCTGATCTTTAAAGTGAATGGCAGCCGATACTCTGGTTTGATTAAAGTAACGCCCAAACACACCTTGGCACCATGCCCAGATTACCACACCCATAATAGCAACATGGGCATTGGTCACTCCTCCATGTCTTCATTTAATTAACAAGACCTGCCCTTAATTAAGACCAAAAGAGGGCCCTGTGTGTCAGAGCAGTTCCTGATGTAGTCTGACAGATGAGATTACATTCCAATCATCATAATCCTGAGCTCTTCCTTAACATACTGTACACAGAAACAGAATGCATGTTAATAGCAGATATAAATGATGGCATACTGAGGAAGATTAAATGAATGAATCAGAAGATTATTATGGAGTAGTTTCTGAGTAGTGTGGAGGTGAACGTGTTTTGCATACGTTCAAAATAATGCAGTTGATATGATTTTGAATAATAATTATAATAATATAAGGGTAATAATAATTATAATTTGTTATTAGAATGCTGAATCATTAAAGTTATTATTTTATTATAATTGAGTTAATTAATTTAACTGATTCTGTTATTGCACTTGGACCACTGTTTCCCTCTACACCAAATTGCTCTGTTAAAAATACTGTAGCAGATCTACAAGCTCACAGCGTGTGGCGTTACGATGCGTTTATAGCTTGTAGAGCCACATTTTTTGGTTAATGTTCCCCCCTGATTGTAGATGTTGGGGTTCAGGTGTTTAAATGTCACAGTGAATTGTAGCTATATCCTTCATTGCTTGACGTTTTAAAGTCTAATGTTTTCTTAAAGGACAACTTAAGTTTTTTACAACAAGGGTTCATATTTTAGATTGTAATTAAAGAATATATTTCAGGCCTGAAATTGAAGGCCCGGCCCTAACTGGGCTGACCAGAGGCCCGGCCCGACTAATTAACATACATTTTAGGCTCTAACTGGCCCGTTAACGGCGGGTGGGTGCAACCGCGGTTTTCCCGGTGAACCTGAGCACAGCGGTGGGGCACAGTAGTTTGGGGATCACACACCACTGACTATTGCAGATGATGGAGAGGTTATATATATGGCTTTATGTAATGAGAGGCACTCTTGCCAATTTCGTAAGAGACTCGTCGCCAATTGCAAGATATTTAAAAGTTATTTGGGGCCATGATGATAACCTCTTCTTCCCACTACTAACTAGACTAAGGATTTATATTGTCTGTGTTATTGTTTACAACCACAATTATTCACGTGTGGAAAGATTGCAGTTCCACTAGTTTTACTAGTAGGCTATTGTAGGCTTAGAAGCCTTTTCAGAAGTTAATTTAATGTTTTCCATTTAATTACTTCCTTTATCCTCATCTAATCTTGCGCTAATGCACACAACTGTTTTCACCAGGTTTTAAGGTCTTATTTTAGATGTTTCTCATAAGCTCGCGACCCTCCTTGCCCATTGGCCCCCACTGTTGCGCTCAGGTTCACCGGGAAAACCGCGGTTGCCGGGTGGGTATGGTGGGTTAGGAAAAAATTCTACTCTATCATAGTGGAACTCTACTCTATCATTGTGGTATTATTCTATAACAGTGACTGACAGTCAGGGCTCTATTTTCATTGTCTTAAATGGGTCATCACTAATGTTCATGATAAAATAGCACAATTTCTCTTATGTACCAGCTCTTTTGCCTCAACTTATATATATTCCGGTTTTAATATTAAGGGGCTCCCCGTGGCTTGCAAAGTGTTAATGCGGCCCGCAGGTTGATACTGGAATACTGGTACATTATTGATTTCAGCTGTTACAATTCCAAACATGCAAACATCGTCCATATTTGTAGCCTAATGACAAATGTATAATTGTTAGCCTTTTTTTATGTCCAACGTATTTGCATTTAAGTTCATAAAGTTAACATGAGTATAACTAAACGCATTTTAAATTAAATCAAAATGTTACATTTCAGGATTCCAATTCAAAAATAACAAAAAAATATTCAGGATTCCAATTCAAAAACATCTAAAATAGCAGATCTACAAGCTTAAAACGCGTCACGGTGCGACGCGTTTTGAGCTTGTAGATCGGCTATTTTTGATTCTTTTGTATGAGATATACTAGAATGACAAAGTAGGACGTAAGCAATATGCAATGTGGCCCTCTGGAGTGAAGGTGGAAATATAGTGGCCCTCACCATCATCAGAGTTGCCCACCTCTGCTATAAACCAACCTGTCATAGCAAGCAGAAAAACAAACAAATAAACAAAGAAACAAACACATACTCTTAATGTATACTATAGTGTAGAATTGTATCTCTAAGCTGACGTTTAGTCACTTCACAAATTAAATTACAATGTTGAAAAGAATGCTGATCATGATTTATATGAGGCAAGATATTATATTGTATTATAATTGAGATAGTTGTTATTTATCCCATTCTATTATTGATTTCCATATTTCAGGTTCCAATTAGAACATTATTAATAATCTTTCTGTTTGTGAAGTATCAGTTTTCTAATTATTCCAACCATGTGTTTTCTCTTTTCATGAATGATGAACGTGAACTAGGGCGTAAGTATCAAATCAATCCTTCATGTAGATCCAATGTTTTACATCAAGTTTTCACCATAGCAGAATACAAACTGAATGATTCTAAACCAATTAAACCCTCTATACTTAAAGGGATATTTCACATAAAAAAAGATCTAATCAGGCTTTTATGAACACCCTGAACAGTTTTTAATTTCAGTATTTGGATATTTGATGTAAATGTTACCAGGCCCTCCTCCTCCAGTGCTTCTCCCCATACACACCCATTGTAACTTCAAACTCCATTTTAACCAAAAGTTATTGAACAAAACACGGCCTGCGGTATTAGGAGGCTTGTATGAATGAATCTATCAGAGTTGGATTTACAATGGGTGTGTATGGGGATTTTACTTCATGTAGATCCAATAGATCAAAGTGTTTTATAAAGTTGTTATTAGAATGCTTGTTAACAAACATTGAGACTAAATGCACAGGTGACTGTATCATGTAATCAATTCCACCAATCCCCAAACCTGTTGTTTTGGGTAGCGCTGGTATCATTGGCTAATTTTGGTACCGACCTGCGCACGCATCTAGTTCTTATCAGTGTAACGTGGACCAGAAATACGTCTATTGAGTTAGTCGATGCATTTAACCCATTCTGTTATTGCATTCCATGTTTCAGTTTCAGGGCCGGTTCTAGGGGGATCAGGGGTGGGCAGAGCCCTATGTGGTGGTTGGGGATAGGGCCTTTCTGTGTGGAGTTTGCATGTTCTCCCCGTGACTCCTAGGGTAGATACCCTCACAAAAACATGCAGTAATCCTGGTCTCTATAATGCCTCCCCCTGGCCATCTGGGGAAAGGAACTGGTTGGAATAACGTGTTCCTTCCACGCGCTACGTCCAAACCGGGGAAATCCCGCCTGTCAGGTGAAAAGAAGCAACTTGGACTCCTCATGCATAGAAAGAAGCATGAGGTCAGTCTGTTGTCTCCCCAGGCGCGGCAGAGGGAGAGCAGAGCCCAGGATTACTTAGGTAATTGGCAGTGGGTGAAAAATGGGTTACAAAATAGTGGGATAAAAATTGTGGGAAACAAAAGACCAAAATAGGGCCCTGTGTGTCAGAGCAGTTCCCGATGTAGTCTGACAAATGTAATTACATTCCAATCTCACAATTCATCCTATTTATTTACATAATTATTCCATTAAGGTGAGCTCTTCCTTAACATACTGTACACAGAAACAGAATGCATGTTAATAGCAGATATAAATGATGGCATACTGAGGAAGATTAAATGAATGAATCAGAAGATTATGTATGCGATAAGGTCTTGCTGCGTGGTCATTATGGCGTATATAGACACGACGGGCTGATAATTCCCCGAGGTGGAGCCGAGGGGAATTATCAGCCTGAAGTGTCCATATACACCATAATGACCAAGCAGCAAGACCTTATAGCACTTATTACCCGGCTAATAAATACAATTAATAATTTGACTCAAAACTAAAAAAAAATTAAGTATTTCCTTGTTTACAGACGGCTGAAAGTGTTCCACAAGTGTTGCGCTCGCGGGTGGCCTTGGAAAACAAGGAAGTGCTGATCAAATAGAATCCATTTTCTGTTACTACGTCGTCTATTTCTCGCCTCAAATGTTTTTAAAAACATTCTTCAGAGCAACGTTTGGTTGTAAATGACGCTGTGTGTTTGTTTAGGGGGCTGACATGTTGGATAATTCCACGCAGTGCAGCCTGAATACAGCAGCTGCTCTGAGCCGTTGATTAGGCAGCGGTGAATTATAGAGTGGAGTGGTCATTATACGCCTATAATTCACCGCTGATTTCAGCGCTCGACCAATCAGAATCAAGCATCCAAACAAGCCGGGTAATATGAAGTAGTTTCTGAGTAGTGTGGAGGTGAACGTGTTTTGCAAACATTCAAAATATTGCAGTTGATATGAAAAGCAAATCATCTTGACATCAGACAAAAGATTAATTAAACTGAACATTTCTTCTACCATGAAATTGATCATTTTACTATAAATCAATCTGTTACTATGTTTACTATAGTGTCGAATTTTATCTCTAAGCTGATGTTTAGTGACTTTTCAAATGTAATTATAATGTTAATTACTTGTTATTTCTTTTTATTAGAATGCTGAATCATTATAGCTATTATTTTGTATAATAATTGAGTTATTCAATTAATTTAACCCATTCTGTTATTGCATTCCATGTTTCATTTTGCTTAACAATCAGCACATTGTTAGTAATCTTTCTATTTGTGAAGTATCAGTTTTCTAACCATTCCAACCATGTGTTTTCCCTTTTCATGAATGATGAATGTGAACGTGAACTAGCTCCATGTGAGTATCAGATTTACATCAAGTTTTCACCATAGCAGAATACAAGCTGGAGGAGTCTTAACCAATTAAACCCTCTACAGACCTGAGTTTACTCTGTATTTGGACCACCGTTTCTCTCTACACCAACTTTCTCTGTTAAAAATAGCAGATCTACAAGCTCACAGCGTGTGGCGTTACGATGCGTTTAGAGCTTGTAGAGCCGCATTTTTTGATCCAATGTTTTACATCATGTTTTCACCATAGCAGAATACAAACTGAAGGATTCTAAACCAATGAAACCCTCTATACTTAATGAAACAGACTCTGTAACTACTCTCCCGCTATACAAATCTCTTTGTAAACAAAACAGACAAACTACAAGCTTACATCTTATTGCGGTGCAATGCGTTGTGAGCTTGTATATTGGCTATCCAGAGCCCACCCAAACATGCATCCTGCCCACCCAATCAAAATTAAAAAAAGAAAAAAAGAAAAAATCTAAAACTAAAATATCAATTTACAGGTTAGATCAAAGGTGCACACAGTAACTTTCATGTATTCAGAGATTCAAATCCAGATCTTGTGCTGATCTTTAAAGTGAATGGCAGCCGATACTCTGGTTTGATTAAAGTAACACCCAAACACACCTTGGCACCGTGCCCAGATTACCACACCCATAATAGCAACATGGGCATTGGTCACTCCTCCATGTCTTCATTTAATTAATAAGACCTGCCCTTAATTAAGACCAAAACAGGGCCCTGTGTGTCAGAGCAGTTCCTCATGTAGTCTGACAGATGAGATTACATTTCAATCATCACAATCCTGAGCTCTTCCTTAACATACTGTACACAGAAACAGAATGCATGTTAATAGCAGATATAAATGATGGCATACTGAGGAAGATTAAATGAATGAATCAGAAGATTATTATGGAGTAGTTTCTGAGTAGTGTGGAGGTGAACGTGTTTTGCATACGTTCAAAATATTGCAGTTGATATGATTTTGAATAATAATTATAATAATATAAGGGTAATAATAATTATAATTTGTTATTAGAATGCTGAATCATTATAGTTATTATTTTATTATAATTGAGTTAATTAATTTAACTGATTCTGTTATTGCACTTGGACCACTGTTTCCCTCTACACCAAATTGCTCTGTTAAAAATACTGTAGCAGATCTACAAGCTCACAGCGTGTGGCGTTACGATGCGTTTAGAGCTTGTAGAGCCAAATCTTTTGGTTAATGTTCCCCCCTGAATGTGGACGTTGGGGTTCAGGTGTTTAAATGTCACAGTGAATTGTAGCTATATCCTACATTGCTTGACGTTTTAAAGTCTAATGTTTTCTTAAAGGACAACTTTAGTTTTTTACAACAAGGGTTCATATTTTAGAATGTAATTAAAGAATATATTTCAGGCCTGAAATTGAAGGCCCGGCCCTAACTGGGCTGACCGGCCCGGCCCGACTAATTAACATACATTTTAGGCTCTAACTGGCCCGTTAACGCCGGGTGGGTGCAACCGCGGTTTTCCCGGTGAACCTGAGCACAGCGGTGGGGCACAGTAGTTTGGGGATCACACACCACTGACTATTGCAGATGATGGAGAGGTTATATATATAGCTTTATGTAATGAGAGGCACTCTTGCCAATTTCGTAAGAGACTCGTCGCCAATTGCAAGATATTTAAACGTTATTTGGGGCCATGATGATAACCTCTTCTTCCCACTACTAACTAGACTAAGGATTTATATTGTCTGAATTATTCACATGTGGAAAGATTGCAGTTCCACTAGTTTTATTTTGCCTTAACTTAAGACTTGCAGGTGTAGCAAATGCTGTTTGGCTGTTCTGAGTGGCCAAACAGCATTTGCCAGGCATCCAGGTCTTAAGTTAAGGCATAGAAGCTACTTAAGACAATCAAAATAGAGCCCTAAGTCTCATATCAATGAGCAGCTCCAGTCATGTTGTTGCTGGTAAACTGAGAAACAGGTTGGGAAGTGTAACCACTCTCATTACTTTATATTTACATTTAACATATTTTTTTCATAAACATTTTTTGACTGAGTCAAAATCAATCTTCTGTGTTTACAGTACATATTGCTCTAACAAGCACTCTCCCTTAAAGTAGTTTACCCCCAAAATGACCTTTTTTCTATTGATTACTCATGCCATGGAGAGTAGAGTTCAATAATATTTTTTGTTTTTTGTCACATTCCTAAGACAAAGATTTGAATCGAGTAAATTTACCCCCATTGATTCCGGATGGGGACCCGTTTCGAAACGGGTCCCCATCCGGAACGAATGGGGGTAAATTCATTGTTATCACATTGTTCACACAGTAATCAATAGAAAAAAAGTCATTTTGGGGCTGAACTACTCCTTTAAAGGGATCCCTGGCTAAATTATGACAAATATGCCTTAATACATTATAATTGTCCTCTATAAATACAATGTAAAATTAAAAACACCTTAAATATTGTATTTCTTCTAGAAATAGCTAATCTTTCACTCAAGAGGGGAAATGCCTGTCACAAGTTGATGATGTCATAAATCCATGTATGAGCTATCCCTATAGAATTTATGGCATTCATGTGAAAATAAAAACAGACTTTAATTCCTATGGTTAATATGAGCATCAAATCAATATTTCAAATGTTTGTGTGTTGTTGTTTTGTGCCATAAATTCCATAGGGATAGACCACACATGGTTTTATGACATCATCAACTTGTGACGGGCATTTCCCCTATTGACTGAAAGATTGGCTATTTCTAGAAGAAATACAATATTTAAGGTGTTTTTAATTTTACATTGTAGTTATAGAGGACAATTATAATGTATTAAGTCATATTTGTCGTCTTAGCGAGGGATCCTTTTAACAGAAACAGAATGCATGTTAACACCATACACTGTATTAACGATGGCATACTGAGGAAGATTAAATTAATGAATCAGAAGATTATTATGGAGAATAAACTTAATTCCTGACTCCTGAGTAGTGTGGAGGTGAACATTTTGTGCATACATTAAAAATATGACTATTTAATGTCTCAAGGTTGGTTAATAATAAATGCCATGGACTTTGATTCAATTATTACTGAACCCCTTTCTTGTTTTACCATAAACCAACCTGTCATAGCAAGCAGAAAAACAAACAAACAAACAAACAAACAAAACACTCTTAATGTATACTAGCGTAGAATTGTATCTCTAAGCTGACGTTTAGTCATTAAATTGCAATATTGAAAAGAATGCTGAATCATCATCATTTATAAGGCAAGATATTATATTGTATAATAATTGAGATAGTTGTTATTTTATCCCATTCTATTATTGATTTCCATATTACAGTTTCCAATTAAAACATTATTAATAATCTTTCTGTTTGTGAAGTATCAGTTTTCTAATTATTCCAACCATGTGTTTTCTCTTTTCATGAATAATGAACGTGAACTAGACCGTAAGTATCAAATCAATCCTTCATGTAGATCCAATGTTTTACATCATGTTTTCACCATAGCAGAATACAAACTGAATGATTCTAAACCAATTAAACCCTCTATACTTAAAGGGATATTTCACATAAAAAAAAAAAAAAAAAATGGTAATTTTATCATCTAATCAGGCTTTTATGAACACCTTGAACAGTTTTTAAGTTGCTTAATTCAGTATTTGGATATTTGATTCAAATGTTACCAGGCCCTCCTCCTCCAGGGCTTCTCCCCATACACACCCATTGTAACTTCAAACTCCATTTTAACCATGATAGATTAAAAAATAAAAATACATGAAAAAGGTTATTGAAAAAAAAAAACACAAAAAAAAACAGACCACGGTATTAGGAGGCTAGTATGAGCCACCAGAAAACAAATGTGTTTTTAATGAATCTATAATGGTTAAAATGGAGTTTTGTTCCCAAAAGCGATACAATACAAGTTTTTTAAAAAGTGAAATATCCCTTTAATGAAACAGATCTGAGTTAACTCTGTAATTGGACCCCTTTCTCCCTCTATACAAATCTCTTAGTTAAAAAAAAAACAAACAGCCAAACTACAAGCTCACCGCTTATTGCGGTGCAACACGTTGTGAGCTTGTATATTGGCTATTTTTTGGCAAATTGGAGTTACATTGTTGTGATTAAGTAGATTAAGTAAGGCAATAAAGTAGAAAACAAACCTAATCCAGAGATACAAGATTCTGCCTGACAGCCTTGTGAAGTATTACTTTTCTAATTATTCTAACCATGTGTTTTCTCTTTTCATGAATGTGAACGTGAACTAGGGAGTAAGTATCAAATACATTTTACTTCATGTAGATCCAATAGATCAAAGTGTTTTATTAAGTTGTTATTAGAATGCTGAATCATTATTAAGCAAACTCTTATTTTGTATAATAATTGAGTTAGTCGATGCATTTAACCCATTCTGTTATTGCATTCCATGTTTCAGTTTCAGGGCCGGTTCTAGGGGGATCAGGGGTGGGCAGAGCCCTAGGTGGTGGTTGGGCCTTTCTGTGTGGAGTTTGCATGTTCTCCCCATGTCTCCTAGGGTTAATACCCTCACAAAAACATGCAGTAATCCTGGTCTCTATAATGCCTCCCCCTGGCCAGCCGGGGCACCTGATGGAGGGGAAAGGAACCGGTTGGAATAACGCGTTCCTTCCACGCGCTACGTCCAAACCGGGGAAATCTCCCCTGTCAGGTGAAAAGAAACAACTTGGACTACTCATGCATTGAAGGAAGCATGAGTTCAGTCTGTTGTCTCCCCAGGCGCGACAGAGGGAGAGCAGAGCCCAGGATTACATAGGCAGTTGGCACTGGGTGAAAAATGGGTTACAAAATCGTGGGATAAAAATTGTGGAAAAAAGAAGAGCAAAATACGGCCCTGTGTCAGAGCAGTTCCCGATGTAGTCTGACAGATGTGATTACATTCCAATCTCACAATTCATCCTATTTATTTACATAATTATTCCATTAAGGTGAGCTCTTCCTTAACATACTGTACACAGAAACAGAATGCATGTTAATAGCAGATATAAATGATGGCATACTGAGCCACTTTCTTGTTCTACTATAAACCTGCCTGTCATAGCAAGCAGAAAAACAAACAAACAAACAAACAAACAAACAAACAAAACACTCTTAATGTATGCTATGGTGTAGAATTGTATCTCTAAACTGACGTTTAGTCACTTCACAAATTAAATTACAATGTTGAAAAGACTGCTGATCATGATTTATATGAGGCAAGATATTATATTGTATAATAATTGAGATAGTTGTTATTTTATCCCATTCTGTTATTGATTTCCATATTTCAGGTAACAATTAGAAAAGTATTAATAATCTTTCTGTTTGTGAAGTATCAGTTTTCTAATTATTCCAACCATGTGTTTTCTCTTTTCATGAATGATGCATGTGAACTAGCCTGTAAGTATCAAATCAATCCTTCATGTAGATCCAATGTTTTACATCATGTTTTCACCATAGCAGAATACAAACTGAATGATTCTAAACCAATGAAACCCTCTATACTTAAAGGGATATTTCACATTAAAAAAAAACTTTAGGTAATTGTATTATCTAATCAGGCTTTTATGAACACCCTGAACAGTTTTTTTTAATTTGTTTAATTCAGTATTTGGATATTTGATAAAAAAAAAAAAAAAAAAAGCAGTAATCCTGGTCTCTATATTGCCTCCCCCTGGCCAGCCGGGGCGCCTGATGGAGGGGAAAGTAATTGGTTGGAATAACGCGTTCCTTCCACGTGCTATGTCCAAACCGGGGAAATCCCCCCTGTCAGGTGAAAAGAAGCAACTTGGACTACTCATGCATTGAAGGAAGCATGAGTTCAGTCCGTTGTCTCTCCAGGCGCGGCAGAGGGAGAGCAGAGCCCAGGATTACTTAGGCAGTTGGCACTGGGTGAAAAATTGGTTACAAAATCGTGGGATAAAAATTGTGGGAAAAAAAAAAAAGAAATACCAAAATAGGGCCCTGTGTGTCAGCAGTTCCTGATGTAGTCTGACAGATGTGATTACATTCCAATCGTCACAATCCTATTTATTTACATCATTATTCCATTAACATAAGCTCTTCCTTAACATACTGTACACAGAAACAGACAATAAATGCAAATAAATTATGACGTTCTGGGTCCTCCAACTTAACATTTTCGTTAGCCCACAAAACATGCAGCAGCAATGCTGGTGTTATTATGAAAACACTGAAGACGTGCGCACTCTCTATCTCTGTGTGTGTGTGTGAATGTGTGTGCGCGCGTGTGTGTGTGTGTGTGTTATTTTGTATAATAATTGAGATAGTGTATTCATTTAACCTATTATCACATTCCATATTTCAGGTTCCTTAACAATTTGCAAATTATTAGTAATCTTTCTGTTTTATGAAGTATCAGTTTTCTAATTATTCCAACCATGTGTTTTCTCTTTTTCATGAATGATGAACATGAACTAGTGTGTAAGTATCAAATCAATCCTTCATGTAGATCCAATGTTTTGCATCAAGTTTTCACCATAGCAGAATACAAACTGAAGGATTCTAAACCAATTAAACCCTCTATACTTAATGAAAAAAGACTGTAATCGGACCCCTTTCTCCCTTAAAAAAAGAAAAAAAAAATACAAGCTTACAGCTTAATGTGTTGCAATGTGAGCTTGTATATTGGCTATTTTTGCAAATTTGGAGTGACATAGTAGTATGATGAGGTAAGGATTAATGTACAAAAAAATCCAGAGATGCAAGGTAAGGTTTCTGCCTGACAGTGACAATATGTATAATTATGTAATCATGTTTATCTCTTCATGTATGAATTACTTTGCTTGGATTGAATTGCTTTGGTAATGGCTAAGGAGTGTTTAATGTAATTTAAGTCTTCATTCTTTTTCCATATCACTGATTGTTGATATTTATGATTTGATTCGAGACATTTTGATCATACGATTTACAGGTTAGATTAAAGGTGCATGCTGTAACTTTCATGTATTCAGAGATTCAAACCCAGGTACTCTGAGCAAGTGCTGGCATTTTTTTTAAATAACACTGCATCTTGTGTGATCTTTAAAGTGAATGGCAGACGATATTTGATTAAAGTAACGCCCAAACACACCCATGACTAATTCAGGGACAGTTTACTGTCAGGCCCGGATTTATATGACATGAGGCCCCTGGGCAAGGGGAAATAAAGAGGCCCTCGTGCGCGCGCAAAAATTCCACCTCCGGTCCACCTGACCACACCGTGACCTCACCTCCGGACCGGCCCGTGCATAATCTGACTGTGTATCCTCATTGGCTCATTGCAAGGGTCTAAAGTGGATACAGAAGTGGGGTGTGTGTGCATGTGTGTAGCCTATGTGTGTGGAAAGTACCGGATCCATAGAGTGGGCGGGCTTTAAGGTTCGAACACACTGCCCGAATTTTTGAGCCGATTGTGCTGTCGCCGACCATTTTTGGCGCTCGCCGACAAAAACGGTGATCTGACTCGAGATCGGGCTTTGCTCGCTGATCGTTTTGCTCGCTGTGTATGAAAGGCTCTGCGAGCAAATCCGTGCACGATTCCAGCCCTTGCCGACAGATTACCGAGCGTTTCTATATCTATAGCAGCTCTGTCACTCAATTATTAATTAATATTGGATAACCGGGATGAAATGTGTAACCTAAACTTACAGCGGTGTCCACAAGGCAAGCCATCAGCGCACTGATCAGCATGCCTTGCGCTGGATGCCATGCTAAAAAGTTAAACCTCTCATATAGCTCCATCGCGCATATTTTCACTGTAGGCTACAGTCTGTACGGTGGGGGTCCATTTCTCTCTCTTTTTCTCTCGTTCTCTCTGCCTCGCGGCGCTGTCTCTATCTATGTGTGTGTGTGTGTGTGTGTGTGTGTGTGTGTGTGTGTGTGTGTGTGCGTGGCACGCACGCACGCGCCTGAATGTGCGTGCATTCCGAATCCTGCCTTCCTCCTCCCGTCTGCCTGTCTGTTGTGTTGTGAGAGAAGTTGAACTCATTCATTCATAAAATAAAAATGCTTACAGTAGCCTACAAGTTTGAAGTAGCATAGGCTTAGTTGAAAACTGTGTTTACTGCTGCTATTGCATATTTAAGTTCATTTATTATTAGAGCGTCCTCCTCTCGTTCAGCGCAACGCAGCGAATCACCGATTCATAAAAACAAAAGGAAAAAAGACGAACGGACATTCTGTAGGCTTGAATCCATTTCTGTGATCTAAGAAAACTGAGAATAGCCTACCAGGCAATATGAATAATTTGACATTACTAGACCTTACCCGTTCGAATATATGTGCTGCAAAATATGTGCAGAGTGTGGGTTTTGGGGAAAGTAACTGTAACTGCATGGTGCGTGCGTGAGAATATGTGGGAGCATCATAATGTAAGGAGCAGCCCATGGAGGAGTGTATATTTATGATGGATACAAATAATTTAACAGCAAAATTAGGTGAATAGAAGTATGAGGATGTATTTGCTCCACATAAGTTTTCTATACCCGTTGGAAGATGAGACACACATCACCCGTTGCATGCGTGACCCATGCAGAGAGAGAGAGAGAGAGAGAGAGAGAGAGAGAGAGAGAGAGAGAGAGAGAGAGACTGCAACATTCCTAACTGTGAGAGAGGTGTGTGTGGGCCCGGGGCTACAGATCCCATGGCCTGGAGGAACGGACCGTAACCCTGACAACAGGCTGTAGAGCTGTAGAGTGAAGAAACGCAAATAAATCGCTCGAATTTGGGAAAAATGAAATTCGGGCTCCGTCACCGTGTGTATAATGCTAATGACCAATGCCATGTTAAATTTGAGATCAGTCGCTGAAGCGAGTCAATAGATAATGCATTGTGTGACTGACCTACTGACTGACTGACTGACTGACTGACCTCTCTCTCTAATTATATGTTAGATGGAAGATGCGGTTGGCTGTTGCGGTTGGTTCTGTAAATTGGATGATATAATTAATGCGGTTGGATAATGGTTGATGAATTTTGCGGGCGGATTTGGATGATGCTCAGAGCCTATCGCGCACCTAGTGTGGTTGTGTGTGTGTGCGGGCGTGCATGCGTGAGTGCGTGTGTGCATGTGTGTGTGCGTGCGTGCAGCGAGAGGGGAAAATCATTAGTTCCCGCTCTCGTGCACAATTAGAATTAAAAACAAATGTAATATTGGCTATGTATCGGGGATGCATCCTGGTGAAATATCTGGCAGTGTGTGATCCCTTGTCGGTGATCTGTCGGTGATCAATCTTAGTTGTCGGCGATAACCACAACGAGACAATTTCAATAAAGTAAATCGTTCAGTGTGAAATACTCTAATGATCTGATGCCTCGCCGACCACGCAAAATCGTACAGTGTATTCGAGCCCTTAGACTGCACTAAGCTTTCAGAGCAGCTGCATGCAGTGTGGCCAGCAGAGCAGAAGCTCTCAATGTTATTACCATAATAAAACAAAATGTACTGTAACAAACACAAATATCACTTTATTTGGATTGCAATACTTTAAAATGTCATCATAAAAAATAATAATAATAAAAAAAATCACCACACCCATAATAGCAACATGGGCATTGGTCGCACCTCCACGTCTTCATTAAGTAATAATGGGGCCCTGTGTGTCAGAGCAGTTCCCAATGTAGTCTGACAGATGTGATTACATTCCAATCATCACAATCCCCACCCTATTGGTTTACATAATGATTCCATTAACATGAGCTCTTCCTTAAAATACTGTACACAGAAACAGAATGCATGTTAATAGCAGATATACATGATGGCATACTGAGGAAGATTAAATGAACGAATCAGAAGATTATTATGGAGTAGTTTCTGAGTAGTTTGGAGGTGAACGTGTATTGCATACATTCAAAATATTGCAGTTGATATGAAAAGCAAATCATTTTGACACCAGACAAAAGATTCATTAAACGGAACAATTCTTCTACAATGAAATTGATCATTTTACTATAAACCAATCTGTTAAAGGTGAAAACGCTTCACTCTTATTAATGTTTACTATAGTGTAGAATTGCATCTCTAAGCTGACGAATGTTGTTATTAGAATGCTGAATCATTATAGCTATGATTTTGTATAATAATTAGAGTTAATTAATTTAACCCATTCTGTTATTGCATTCCATGTTTCATTTTGCTTAACAATTAGCTAATTATTAGTAATCTTTCTGTTTGTGAAGTATCAGTTTTCTAACCATTGCAACCATGTGTTTTCTCTTTTCATGAATGATGAATGTGAACGTGAACTAGCTACTGGTGAGTATCAGGTTTACATCAAGTTTTCACCATAGCAGAATACAAGCTGAAGGAGTCTTAACCAATTAAACCCTCTACAGACCTGAGTTAACTCTGTACTTGGACCACTGTTTCCCTCTACATCAAATTTCTCTGTTAAAAATAGCAGATCTACAAGGTCACAGCGTGTGGTGTTTTAACGCTTTTAGAGCTGACTTTTTTGGTTCATTTTCTCCTCTGAATGTGGATGTTGGGGTTCAGGTGTTAAATGTCACAGTGAATTGTAGCTATATCCTACATTGCTTGACGTTTTAAAGTCTAATGTTTTCTTAAGAGGATAGTTATTTTTATTTTTTTAATTAGCATACATAACCCCAAATAATTACATGAAATGTAAAATACTCAAAAGGTTCTTGACAATTGTGCACTCTATCATAGTGATACTACTCTATAACAGTGACTGACAGTCAGGGCCCTAAAATAAAGCTCTTAATCCCAGCTCATATTCCTTAATTAAGTGATAACGGCATCATCTTATGCAAGGACACAACAGATTGATCATTATGAATTAATGAAGCAAGCTATTAGTTTGTATAATAATTTAGATAGTCAATTAATTTAACCTATTATCACATTCCATATTTCAGGTTCCTTAACAATTTGCAGATTATTAGTAATCTTTCTGTTTTGTGAAGTATCAGTTTTCTAATTATTCCAACCATGTGTTTTCTCTTTTTCATGAATGATGAACGTGAACTAGGGTGTAACTATCAAATCAATCCTTCTTGTAGATCCAATGTTTTACATCAAGTTTTCACCATAGCAGAATACAAACTGAAGGATTCTAAACCAATGAAACCCTCTATACTTAATGAGACAGATCTGAGTTAACTCTGTACCAGTAATTGGACCCTTTTCTCCCTCCCAAATGTATTTGTAAAAAAAAAAGCCAAACTACAAGCTTATGGCTTATTGTTGCGGTGCAACGCATTGTGAGCTTGTATATTGGCTATTTTTCTACATTTGGAGTGACATTGTAGAATGATGAAGTAAGGCATTAATGTACTAAAAACAAAACAAATCCTTAGATACAAGGTTTCTGCATGACAGCGACAATATGTATAATTATGTAATCATGTTTATCTCATCATGTATAAATTACACTGATCTTTCTGATTTGATTCGAGGAATTTTGATCATACAATTTACAGGTTAGATTAAAGTTGCACGCTGTAACTTTCATGTATTCAGAGATTCAAACCCAGGTACTCTGAGCAGTGTTTTTTTTTTTAAATAACACTGCATTTTGTGTGTTCTTCATAGTGAATGGCAGCCCTCTGGTTTGACGCCCAAAGGCCCAAACACACCCATGACTAATTCAGGGCCGTTTTACTGTGTAGCGCCTTGGCACAGTGCCCAAATTACCACACCCATAATAGCAGCATGTGCATTGGTCACGCCTCCACGTCTTAATTTAAGTAATAAGACCTGCTGTTAATTAAGACGTAAATAGGACCCTGTGTGTCAGAGCAGTTCCTGATGTAGTCTGACAGATGGGATTACATTCCAATCATCACAATCCACCCTATTGGTTTACATAATTATTCCATTAACATGAGATCTCACTTAACATACTGTACAAAGAAACAGAATGCATGTTAATAGCAGATATAAATGATGGCATACTGAGGAAGATTAAATGAATGAATCAGAAGATTATTATGGAGTAGTTTCTGAGTAGTGTGGAGGTGAACATGTTTTGCATACATATATTGCAGTTGATATGAAAAGCAAATCATCTTGACATCAGACAAAAGATTCATTAAACTGAACATTTCTTCTACCATGACATTGATCATTTGACTATAAAGCAATCTGTTATAGGTGAAAACACTTCACTCTTGATGTACAGTATACTATAGTGTAGAATTGTATCTCTTAGCTGATGTTTAGTCACTTTTCAAATGTAAAAGAGCTATTATTTTGTATAATAATTGAGTTAGTATTAGTTTTCTAACTATTCCAACCATGTGGTTTCTCTTTTCATGAATGATGACTGTGAACATGACCTAGTGGGTAAGTATCAAATCAATATTACTCAAATAAAATTTTACGTCTTTGGTTATGTTTCCAAAATAACAGATCTGTAAGCTCTAGACGTGCCATGACACGGTCGATTAATAGCTTGTATCTCAGATCTTTTGGATAGGCAACACACACGTTATGCATCGTAACAAGCCATATTTGGTTTTGAGAGGCTTATTGATGTAGGCTTTAACAATAAACCTACTGTATTATAAAGGTTGTCAGTTGTCAGAACTTGTCATTTTGTTGTTGCGATATAGTAGCTCTGTTTTGGACCATTGCACAAAGATGGATAATGATGAAAAAGGTTCACTGGCTATGTGTGAGCCTGTGTGTGCCTACAGCTCAGCTCAGCTAAGACGCAAAGGAGCCTAAAATAATGTAGTGTGCTATTTTGATAAACATTCATTCTGTGCATTTTCCATTTCGGGTTGTGTGTGTCAGTGTGTGTAGATCATTAACTGTAGGTGTGTTCGGAACGCACAGCACTGAACGCTCTGGCCAATACAAACTAATAGGTTTGCTGCTCATTTCTGAACGCACAGTGTATTTCCACCTTAGGCAACATCTTATAATTAAATAATACAATTAATTTTTGCTAAAGACTCTTAACTCGACTCGTACTCTAAATCAAAGACTCGAGACTCGACTCGGACTCAACCCCTCAAAGACTCCAGACTCGACTCGACTCGAGATTAAAGACTCTTGACTCGACTCGGACTCGAGATCAAAGACTTGTGAACATCTCTGAATCAGTGTCATACTATCTATTCTGAAGAAAACCTGGATACTTGACATTCAGAAAATGGGTATGATCAACATAAGAGCATTATAATGGTGCAGAGATGCGCGGGCCGACCAGTTGACCGCGGACCCCACAACGCGGGTGGGGCGGTCAAGATTTCAGACTCAATTTCATCCAATGCGGCCCTCACCCCAAAATGAGTTCGACACCCCTGATTTAAACCATTCTGTTATTGCATTCATGTTTCATGTTGCTTAAAAATTAGCAAATTATCAGTAATCTTTCTGTTTGTGAAGTATCAGTTTTCTAACCATTGCAACCATGTGTTTTCTCTTTTCATGAATGATGAATGTGAACGTGAACTAGTGGGTGAGTATCAGATTTACCTCAAGTTTTCACCATAGCAGAATACAAGCTGAAGGAGTCTTAACCAATGAAACCCTCTACAGACCTGAGTTAACTCTATACTTGGACCACTGTTTCCCTCTACACCAAATCTCTCTGTTAAAAATAGCAGATCTACAAGCTCACAGCATGTGGTGTTTTAACGCTTTTAGAGCTGACTGTTTTGGTTAATTTTCTCCTCTGAATGTGGATGTTGGGGTTCAGGTGTATAAATGTCACAGTGAATTGTAGCTATATCCTACATTGCTTGATGTTTTAAAGTCTAATGTTTTCTTAAGAGGATAGTTATTTTAATTTTTTTAATTAGCATACATAACCCCAAATAATTACATGAAATGTAAAATACTCAAAAAGTTCTTGACAATTGTACACTCTATCATAGTGATACTACTCTATAACAATGAGTGACAGTCAGGGCCCTAAAATGAAGCTCTTAATCCCAGCTCATATTCCTTAATTAAGTGATAACGACACCATTTTATGCAAGGACACAACAGAGTGATCATTATGATTAATGAAGCAAGCTATTAGTTTGTATAATAATTTAGATAGTCAATTAATTTCACCTATTATCACATTCCATATGTCAGGTTCCTTAACAATTTACAAATTATTAATAATCTTTCTGTTTGTGAAGTATCAGTTTTCTAATTATTCCAACCATGTGTTTTCTCTTTTTCATGAATGATGAACGTGAACTAGTCCGAAGTATCAAATCAATCCTTCATGTAGATCCAATGTTTTACATCAAGTTTTCACCATAGCAGAATACAAACTGAAGGATTCTAAAACAATGAAACCCTCTATACTTAATTAAACAGATCTGAGTTAACTCTGTACCAGTAATTGGACCCCTTTCTCCCTCCCAAATTTCTTTGTAAAAAAAATAAATAAAAAAGCCAAACTACAAGCTTATGGCTTATTGTTGCGGTGCAACGCATTGTGAGCTTGTATATTGGCTATTTTTCTAAATTTGGAGTGACATTGTAGAATGATGAAGTAAGGCATTAATGTACTAAAAACAAAACAAATCCTTAGATACAAGGTTTCTGCATGACAGCGACAATATGTATAATTATGTAATCATGTTTATCTCTTCATGTATGAATTACACTGATCTTTCTGATTTGATTAGAGGAATTTTGATCATACAATTTACAGGTTAGATTAAAGTTGCACGCTTTTTAAATAACACTGCATTTTGTGTGTTCTTCATAGTGAATGACAGCCCTCTGGTTTGACGCCCAAAGGCCCAAACACACCCATGACTAATTCAGGGCCGTTTTACTGTGTAGCGCCTTGGCACAGTGCCCAAATGACCGTGTACTGTCCTCAATATAAGTTTCGTAACAAGATATCTTGACAGTCAGATAAACTCCTCCTTGACATTAAGACTCTGAAGACAGTTGTTTCATATCCACAGTAACATTATGCATAATCAAAGTTCACATTATGTCAAAAATACTCATCTACAAACATCAATAAACATGTAAGCATTATTTACATACCCACGATGCTATCAAAAGGCGTATGATGAAGTAGATGTTGCTGGATATCACAGATACAATACACAGCCTCTCTGTGCTTCTCTACATGCAGCCATGTGCTAAACAAACTGACTTCACTTCCTGGTTTACATCCTGGTTACAGGTGATCACATGACATACTACTGGTCACATGGCTACTGATACACTCTGCTCTTAAAGTGACAACACCATATTACAGAACATACAGAATGATTTGAAACAAACACAAGACTTAGAAAAATATTAACTTGCAACTTGAATGTTGTAACGGAACACTCCCCACCTGGCGTGGTTACACGTCACTCCAAAAAGCTACAGTAAGCATATCAAATTCTAAGCATTTGGGGGAAAAAGAAACACTATTTCTGTAACAGGCCTGCAGAAGAGTGAAGACCCTCCTGGTGTAATGGCCTTGACCTTGACTTGGCACACCCTGCCGTCTTTGCTAGGGAAGGTCTGAGTTATCAGTCCAAAAGGCCTTTCGTTTGACACTTGACTGTCCTTGAGGATGAAACTGCCACTTCTTGCGTGGCTGTAGTGTAGGGAGGAACTGCTTCCGCCAGGGTCCCAGTAGAAGTTGGACAGGTGTTGAACCTGCTGCCACGGTTTCTTCAAGAGTTCTGCAGCTCCAAAGTCACCCATGGGATCAGGAACACTGTTCACTTTTTGCATAAGTAGAGCAGCTGGTGTGAGTAGGAAGGGATCATCAGGGTCAGTTGTCAGAGGTACGAGAGGTCTGGCGTTGATAATGGCTGCTGCTTCTGCCATAAAGGTTACTAGCTCTTCATGCGTCAGCTTGTGGAGACTGCCTCCGACTCTCAGAAGGCCTTGTGCGTCCATGAATGGATCCAGATTTCTGAGTGGACTACCTTTTGGTATCTTCCCGTGCTTTTGGATACATTTGATCTCTTGACCGTACACTTCCTCTTGTACTGGTTGGATGATGATTGCTGAGGCTTGACCGGATTCCTCGGTTGTGAATTCTGGGTCTGAGTTTGGATCGACAAGGTCGTGAGTGCTCTCAGAGATGCTTGGGTCTGGTATTGAGGGAGCCACCTGATTGTCGTCTTTGGTTTGCTCAAAGACAGTGCATCGCAGGTGGTCAGGATCACGGGTACTTTGCTTCTCAGATGTTGGGGGGTGGCTGGTGAACTGCACATCACTGTAAGATTCCTTAACATGATGGAACACATTTGGGCACGGTTCAAAGAGAGTAGGGTGTTTTGGCTCTGTGGTGTTCGTGAAGAAGGTACTGACTGATGGTGGTTTGCGGACGCCACCTAGACATGCATTGCCTACAACGACCCAACCCAAATCCAACTTCTGGGCATAGGGTAGGTTGTGAGGGCCGTTCACCTGTTTGCGGACTTTATGCACCCTGATAATGTCCCGACCTAAGAGTAACAAGATTGGGGCATGTGGGTCAATGTCTGGGATGAGGTGTGCGACTGACTTTAGGTGTGGTTGGAATCTCATCTCTATTATTAGGAATGCCATCACATTCTATGAGACTTGGCAATCTGATGCGAACAGTTCCATCCAGAGATTCCACTTCATAGCCACTGGCCTTTCTTCCTGTGGACTGTTTTACTCCTGCACACGTTCTCAGTGTATAAGGAGCGCTTGGACTTTGGTCACTGAACATGTCGAAGAACTGTGAACGAACTAGCGACCTGTTGCTTTGTTCGTCCAAAATCGTGTACATTTTCACTGCTTTGTCTTTTTGACCAGCTGGATAAACTTTGACAAGACTGATTTTGCAGCAGGATCGGTCTGTCAGATCTCCGCCACAAACTTTAGTGCAACTGGCGGTAACCTCAGATTGGGGCGAAGTTTCCTCCTCCTCCCCGCCGTGCTCAGATGCAGGAGCCGCCGCTACTGTCCAGGGTGCGGGTCCGGGGTGAAGCGCTGTGTGGTGTCTCTCACTTTTGCACTCGGAGCATTGCACTTTAGCGTTACAGTCCCTTGCAAAATGTGTTGACGATGAACAGCATTTAAAGCACACGTTATTCTCTTTTAAGAATGTTTTGCGTTCTTCAATGGACATTTCCCGGAAGGCACGACATTTACGTAGAGGGTGTGGTTTTTGATGGAGGGGGCATATCTTATTGCAGTCATCAGATTTTGTAGATTGCTCGTCATCATCAGAAGTGGCTTTGGGAGATACTTCTGTTTTGTGGACGAAGACATCCCGTGGTTTGTTTGACTTCCAAACTGTTTTCTCAATCTTGGGAGTCATGTCTGATTGAGACAAGAAGTTGAAGCTTGGATCACTTACAATGCTAGCCTCTTGGCAAATGAACTCCACGAAGAAGGAAAAGGGGGGATAATGAACATGATTTCGATGCTTAAAGGATGCACCCGCTGACGCCCACTTTTCTTGTAGACGAAAAGGGAGCTTCTGCACTATTGGGTTGACTCCTCTTGCCGTGTCGAGGAGAGAGAGACCAGGCAAGTCTCCTTCTCGCTTGGCAGAAAGAAGTTCCATTAGTAGATCACTTAACTTTGTTATCTTGGCATAATCTCGGCTTGTGATTATTGGAAAGGTTTCAAGTCGCTTGAACAGAGAATCTTCAATTGCTTCTGCTGAGCCATAATTTTGATCAAGTCTGTCCCATATCATTTCCAATCCATCCTCCGGGTGGTTGATGTGTATTGCTCTTAACTGTTCGACTTGTTCTGCAGAGTCTTTACCAAGCCATTTAAGCAGAAGATCCATCTCCTCACTTGCTGTCAGATTCAATCCAATGGTTGCAGACTCAAAAGAGCGTTTCCAGGCTCTGTAGTTCTGAGGCTTGTCATTAAATTGAAGTAAGCCTGTAGCCACAAGCTCACGACGGGCTAGGTTCTTACAAAGTCATTCATGTTCGAGTTGTCATTTTTGTTTGGAGATATGGAAGATGGCATGGGAGTAGAACGGCTGTCATCTTGTGGTCTGTGATGCTGAGCATGAGTAGTAGGTTCAGTCTTGAACCTAACTTGAGATGCGGTAGGATGAGGGGACTGAAAAGTAGTACTGGTTTGACCTGGGATGAAAGTTTTGGCTTGAGGTTTGAGCGGTGAAGGTGACATGCTGTGGCTAGGGCGTGTTTCTGTTTGTACTTGGACGCCATCATCATGTGACTGGAGTTCTGTCTCTTGTAGTTTAACTTGGTCAATTACATATTGTTCAGTGCGTTGTTTGGCGTCCATTCCGTCCAAGGAAACAGAATGAAAACTTCTGAAGTTGCTTCTGCGACTGTATCTTTCGCTGGCTGCATCGGCAGCAGCTTCAAGTACTTCTGCTTTAGCCTCCGCTGCAGCTGGCTCTTTTTTATAATTGAGCATGTCCATGGATGCTTCCAATTGGGCCATGGATGTAGCCATGGATGCTTCCAATTTAGCCTTTTCTAGTTTTAGATCGGCCTCCTCTTGAGCAAAGGCAAGTCGAGTTTTTGCTTCCTCCGCTGCTGCTCTCGCCCTGGCTGCCGCAGAGCCAGTCGATCGTGCTGAACATGCGGCTTGGGAGCGGGTCTTTAACGACTCTTTCTCAGAAGGTGCTTTACTAGACATGGCGTAGTCCAATAATATACTTCTGTTTAAGCACTGCTATGCTGGTCGACCACTGGTAGCGTGTGACGACGATTGTATCGACAACTTCCAGCTTGCAAAACGTTATCTTGCCCTCTAGAAAGCCGTGGTTTCACTGTACTGTCCTCAATATAAGTTTCGTAACAAGATA